>NW_025533241.1:0-72665 GCF_020631705.1 Daphnia magna | reverse complement strand
ATTCAATGTGAATACACCTATTATGCCATGAGTTTTTACTTCTATATGTAAACTGCATGGAATATACTTGTATTCAATGTGAATACACTGTTATACCATGAGTTTTTACTTCTATATGTATACTGCATCAAATATACTTGTATATAATGTGAATACACCGTTATACCATGAGTATTTACTTCTATATGTAAACAGCATCAAATATACTTGTATTCAATGTGAATACACTGTTATACCATGAGTTTTTACTTCTATATGTAAACTGCATCAAATATACTTGTATTCAATGTGAATACACTATTATACCATGAGTTTTTATTTCTATATGTAAACTGCATGGAATATACTTGTATTCAATGTGAATACACTGTTATACCATGAGTTTTTACTTCTATACGTAAACTGCATGGAATATACTTGTATTCAATGTAAATACATTGTTATACCATGATTTTTTACTTCTATATGTAAACCGCATGGAATATACTTGTATTCAATGTGAATACACTGTTATACCATGAGTTTTTACTTCTATATGTAAACTGCATGGAATATACTTGTATTCAATGTGAATACACTGTTATACCATGAGTTTTTACTTCTATATGTAAACGGCATCAAATATACTTGTATATAATGTGAATACACCGTTATACCATGAGTATTTACTTCTATATGTAAACAGCATCAAATATACTTGTATTCAATGTGAATACACTGTTATACCATGAGTTTTTACTTCTATATGTAAACAGCATCAAATATACTTGTATTCAATGTGAATACACTGTTATACCATAAGATTTTTACTTCTATATGTAAACAGCATCAAATATACTTGTATTCAATGTGAATACACTGTTATACCATGAGTATTTACTCCTATATGTAAACTGCATGGAATATACTTGTATTCAATGTGAATACACTATTATACCATGAGTTTTTACTTCTATATGTAAACTGCATGGAATATACTTGTATTCAATGTGAATACACTGTTATACCATGAGTTTTTACTTCTATATGTAAACAGCATCAAATATACTTGTATTCAATGTGAATATACTGTTATACCATGAGTTTTTACTTCTATATGTAAACAGCATCAAATATACTTGTATTCAATGTGAATACACTGTTATACAATGAGTTTTTACTTCTATATGTAAAAAGCATCAAATATACTTGTATTCAATGTAAATACACTGTTATACCATGAGTTTTTACTTCTATATGTAAACAGCATCAAATATACTTGTATTCAATGTGAATACTTTGTTATACCATGAGTTTTTAGTTCTATATGTAAACAGCATCAAATATACAGGCATTCAATGTGAATACACTGTTATACCATGAGTTTTTACTTCTATATGTAAACTGCATGGAATATACTTGTATTCAATGTGAATACACTGTTATACCATGAGTTTTTATTTCTATATGTATACTGCATCAAATATACTTGTATTCAATGTGAATACACTGTTATACCATGAGTTTTTACTTCTATATGTAAACAGCATCAAATATACTTGTATTCAATGTGAATACACTGTTATACCATGAGTTTTTATTTCTATATGTAAACTGCATCAAATATACTTGTATTCAATGTGAATACACTATTATACCATGAGTTTTTATTTCTATATGTAAACTGCATGGAATATACTTGTATTCAATGTGAATACACTGTTATACAATGAGTTTTTACTTCTATAAGTAAACAGCATCAAATATACTTGTATTCAATGTGAATACATTGTTATACCATGAGTTTTTAGTTCTATATGTAAACAGCATCAAATATACTTGTATTCAATGTGAATACACTGTTATACCATGGGTTTTTACTTCTATACGTATACTGCATCAAATATACTTGTATTCAATGTGAATACACCGTTATACCATGAGTATTTACTTCTATATGTAAACAGCATCAAATATACTTGTATTCAATGTGAATACGCTGTTATACCATGAGGTTTTACTTCTATATGTAAACTGCATCAAATATACTTGTATTCAATGTGAATACACTGTTATACCATGAGTTTTTACTTCTATATGTAAACAGCATCAAATATACTTGTATTCAATGTGAATACACTGTTATACCAGATGTGTTTTACTTCTATATGTAAACTGCATGGAATATACTTGTATTCAATGTAAATACGCTGTTATACCATGAGGTTTTCTTCTATATGTAAACTGCATCAAATATACTTGTATTCAATGTGAATACACTGTTATACCATGAGTTTTTACTTCTATATGTAAACAGCATCAAAAATACTTGTATTCAATGTGAATACACTGTTATACCATGAGTTTTTACTTCTATATGTAAACTGCATTGAATATACTTGTATTCAATGTGAATACCCTGTTATACCATGAGTTTTTACTTCTATACGTATACTGCATCAAATATACTTGTATTCAATGTGAATACACCGTTATACCATGAGTATTTACTTCTATATGTAAACAGCATCAAATATACTTGTATTCAATGTGAATACGCTGTTATACCATGAGGTTTTACTTCTATATGTAAACTGCATCAAATATACTTGTATTCAATGTGAATACACTGTTATACCATGAGTTTTTACTTCTATATGTAAACAGCATCAAATATACTTGTATTCAATGTGAATACACTGTTATACCATGAGTTTTTACTTCTATATGTATACTGCATCAAATATACTTGTATTCAATGTGAATACACCGTTATACCATGAGTATTTACTTTTATATGTAAACAGCATCAAATATACTTGTATTTAATGTGAATACACTGTTATACCATTAATTTTTATTTTTATATGTAAACTGCATCAAATATACTTGTATTCAATGTGAATACACTGTTATACCATGAGTTTTTACTTCTATATGTAAAGTGCATGGAATATACTTGTATTCAACGTGAATACACTTTTATTTCCATGAGTTTTTACTTCTATATGTAAACTGCATAGAATATACTTTTATTCAATGTGAATACACTGTTATACCATGAGTTTTTACTTCTATATGTAAACAGCATCAAATATACTTGTATTCAATGTGAATACACTGTTATACCATGACTTTTTACTTCTATATGTAAACAGCATCAAATATACTTGTATTCAATGTGAATACTATGTTATACCATGAGTTTTTAGTTCTATATGTAAACAGCATCAAATATACTTGCATTAAACGTGAATACACTGTTATACCACGAGTTTTTACTTCTATATGTAAACTGCATGGAATATACTTGTATTCAATGTGAATACACTGTTATACCATAAGTTTTTACTTCTATATGTATACTGCATCAAATATACTTGTATTCAATGTGAATACACTGTTATACCATGAGTATTTACTTCTATATGTAAACAGCATCAAATATACTTGTATTCAATGTGAATACACTGTTATACCATGATTTTTTACTTCTATATGTAAACAGCATCAAATATACTTGTATTCAATGTGAATACACTGTTATACCATGAGTTTTTACTTCTATAGGTAAACTGCATTGAATATACTTGTATTCAATGTGAATACACTGTTATACCATGAGTTTTTACTTCTATATTTATACTGCATCAAATATACTTGTATTCAATGTGAATACACCGTAATACCATGAGTATTTACTTTTATATGTAAACAGCATCAAATATACTTGTATTTAATGTGAATACACTGTTATACCATTAATTTTTATTTGTATATGTAAACTGCATCAAATATACTTGTATTCAATGTGAATACACTGTTATAACATGAGTTTTTACTTCTATACATATACTGCATCAAATATTCTTGTATTCAATGTGAATACACCGTTATACCATGAGTATTTACTTCTATATGTAAACAGCATCAAATATACTTGTATTCAATGTGAATACGCTGTTATACCATGAGGTTTTACTTCTATATGTAATTTGCATCAAATATACTTGTATTCAATGTGAATACACTGTTATACCATGAGTTTTTACTTTTATATGTAAACAGCATCAAATATACTTGTATTCAATGTGAATACACTGTTATACCACGAGTTTTTACTTCTATATGTAAACTGCATGGAATATACTTGTATTCAATGTAAATACGCTGTTATACCATGAGGTTTTCTTCTATATGTAAACTGCATCAAATATACTTGTATTCAATGTGAATACACTGTTATACCATGAGTTTTTACTTCTATATGTAAACAGCATTAAATATACTTGTATTCAATGTGACTACACTGTTATACCATGAGTTTTTACTTCTATATGTAAACTGCATGGAATATACTTGTATTCAATGTGAATACACTATTATACCATGAGTTTTTACTTCTATATATGTACTGCATCAAATATACTTGTATTCAATGTGAATACACTGTTATACCATGAGTATTTACTTCTATATGTAAACAGCATCAAATATACTTGTATTCAATGTGAATACACTGTTATACCATGAGTTTTTACTTCTATATGTATACTGCATCAAATATATTTGTATTCAATGTGAATACACTGTTATACCATGAGTTTTTACTTCTATTTGTAAACTGCATGGAAAATACTTGTATTCAATGTAAATACACTGTTATACCATGAGTTTTTACTTCTATATGTAAACTGAATGGAATATACTTATATTCAATGTAAATACACTTTTATACCATGAGTTTTTTCTTCTATATGTAAACTGCATGGAATATACTTGTATTCAATGTAAATACACTGTTATACCATGAGTATTTACTTCTATATGTAAACAGCATCAAATATATTTGTATTCAATGTGAATACGCTGTTTTACCATGAGTTTTTACTTCTATATGTAAACAGAATCAAATAAACTTGTATTCAATGTGAATTCACTGTTATACCATGAATTTTTACTTCTATATGTTAACTGCATCAAATATACTTGTATTCAATGTGAATACACTGTTATACCATGAGTTTTTACTTCTATATGTAAACTGCATGGAATATACTTGTATTCAATGTAAATATACTGTTATACCATGAGTTTTTACTTCTATATGTAAACTGCATGGAATATACTTGTGTTCAATGTGAATACACTGTTATACTATGAGTTTTTACTTCTATATGTATACTGCATCAAATATACTTGTATTCAATGTGAATACACCGTTATACCATGAGTATTTACTTCTATATGTAAACAGCATCAAATATACTTGTATTCAATGTGAATACACTGTTATACCATGAGTTTTTACTTCTACATGTAAACTGCATAAAATATACTTGTATTTGAATACACTGTTATACCATGAGTTTTTACTTCTATATGTAAACTGCATGGAATATACTTGTATTCAATGTGAATACACTGTTATACCATGAGTTTTTACTTCTATATGTAAACTGCATGGAATATACTTGTATTCAATGTGAATACACTGTTATACCATGAGTTTTTACTTCTATATGTAAACAGCATCAAATATACTTGTATTCAATGTGAATACACTGTTATACAATGAGTTTTTACTTCTATATGTAAACAGCATCATATATACTTGTATTCAATGTGAATACACTGTTATACCATGAGTTTTTAGTTCTATATGTAAACAGCATCAAATATACTTGTATTCAATATGAATACACTGTTATACCATGAGTTTTTACTTCTATATGTAAAAAGCATCAAATATACTTGTATTCAATGTGAATACACTGTTATATCATGGGTTTTTACTTCTATATGTAAACAGCATCAAATATACTTGTATTCAATGTGAATACTTTGTTATACCATGAGTTTTTAGTTCTATATGTAAACAGCATCAAATATACTTGCATTCAATGTGAATACACTGTTATACCATGAGTTTTTACTTCTATACGTAAACTGCATTGAATATACTTGTATTCAATGTGAATACACTGTTATACCATGAGTTTTTACTTCTATACTGCATCAAATATACTTGTATTCAATGTGAATACACTGTTATACCATGAGTATTTACTTCTGTATGTAAACAGCATCAAATATACTTGTATTCAATGTGAATACACTGTTATACCATGAGTTTTTACTTCTATATGTAAACTGCATGGAATATACTTGTATTCAACGTGAATACACTATTATTTCCATGAGTTTTTACTTCTATATGTAAACTGCATGGAATATACTTTTATTCAATGTGAATACACCGTTATACCAAGAGTTTTTACTTCTATATGTAAACAGCATCAAATATACTTGTATTCAATGTGAATACACTGTTATACCATGACTTTTTACTTCTATATGTAAACAGCATCAAATATACTTGTATTCAATGTGAATACTATGTTATACCATGAGTTTTTAGTTCTATATGTAAACAGCATCAAATATACTTGCATTAAACGTGAATACACTGTTATACCACGAGTTTTTACTTCTATATGTAAACTGCATGGAATATACTTGTATTCAATGTGAATACACTGTTATACCATAAGTTTTTACTTCTATATGTATACTGCATCAAATATACTTGTATTCAATGTGAATACTCTGTTATACAATGAGTATTTACTTCTATATGTAAACAGCATCAAATATACTTGTATTCAATGTGAATACACTGTTATACCATGAGTTTTTACTTCTATATGTAAACAGCATCAAATATACTTGTATTCAATGTGAATACACTGTTATACCATGAGTTTTTACTTCTATATGTAAACTGCATTGAATATACTTGTATTCAATGTGAATACACTGTTATACCATGAGTTTTTACTTCTATATGTATACTGCATCAAATATACTTGTATTCAATGTGAATACACCGTTATACCATGAGTATTTACTTTTATATGTAAACAGCATCAAATATACTTGTATTTAATGTGAATACACTGTTATACCATTAATTTTTATTTGTATATGTAAAGTGCATCAAATATACTTGTATTCAATGTGAATACACTGTTATACCATGAGTTTTTACTTCTATACGTATACTGCATCAAATATACTTGTATTCAATGTGAATACACCGTTATACAATGATTATTTACTTCTATATGTAAACAGCATCAAATATACTTGTATTCAATGTGAATACACTGTTATACCATGAGTTTTTACTTTTATATGTAAACTGCATGGAATATACTTGTATTCAATGTGAATACACTGTTATACTATGAGTTTTTACTTCTATATGTATACTGCATAGAATATACTTGTATTCAATGTGAATACACTGTTATACCATGAGTATTTACTTCTATATGTAAACAGCATCAAATATACTTGTATTCAATGTGAATACACTGTTATACCATGAGTTTTTTCTTCTATATGTAAACAGCATCAAATATACTTGTATTCAATGTGAATACACTGTTATACACTGAGTTTTTACTTCTTTATGTAAACTGCATGGGATATACTTGTATTCAATGTGAATTTACTGTTATACCATGAGTTTTTACTTCTATATGTAAACTCCATAGAATATACTTATATTCAACGTGAATACACTGTTATACCATGAGTTTTTACTTCTATATGTAAACTGCATGGAATATACTTGTATTCAATGTGAATACACTGTTATACCATGAGTTTTTACTTCTATATGTAAACTGCATGGAATATACTTGTATTCAATGTGAATACACTGTTATACCATGAGTTTTTACTGTTTTATGTAAACTCTATGGAATATACTTGTATTCAATGTGAATACACTGTTATACCATGAGTTTTTACTTCTATATGTATACTGCATCAAATATACTTGTATTCAATGTGAATACACTGTTATACCATGAGTTTTTACTTCTATATGTAAACTGCATCAAATATACTTGTATTCAATGTGAATACACTGTTATACCATGAGTTTTTACTTCTATTTGTAAACTGCATGGAATATACTTGTATTCAATGTGAATACACTGTTATACCATGAGTTTTTACTTTTATATGTAAACTGCATGGAATATACTTGTATTCAATGTGAATACACTGTTATGCAATGAGTTTTTACTTCTATATGTAAACTGCATGGAATATACTTGTATTCTATGTGAATACACTGTTATACCATGAGTTTTTACTTCTATATGTAAACTGCATCAAATATACTTGTATTCAATGTGAATACACTGTATACCATGAGTTTTTACTTCTATATGTAAACTGCATGGAATATACTTGTATTCATTGTGAATACACTGTTATAACATGAGGTTTTCGTTCTATATGTAAACAGCATCAAATATACTTGTATTTAATGTGAATACACTGTTATACCATGAGTTTTTACTTCTATATGTAAACTCTATGGAATATACTTGTATTCAATGTAAATACACTGTTATACCATGAGTTTTTACTTCTATATGTAAACTGCATGGAATATACTTGTATTCAATGTGAACACACTGTTATACCATGAGTTTTTACTTTTTTATGTTAACTCTATGGAATATACTTGTATTCAATGTGAATACACTGTTATACCATGAGTTTTCACTTCTATATGTATACTGCATCAAATATACTTGTATTCAATGTGAATACACTGTTATACCATGAGTTTTTACTTCTATATGTATACTGCATCAAATATACTTGTATTCAATGTGAATACACTGTTATACCATGAGTTTTTACTTCTATATGTAAACTGCATCAAATATACTTGTATTCAATGTGAATACACTGTTATACCATGAGTTTTTCGTTCTATATGTAAAAAGCATCAAATATACTTGTATTCAATGTGAATACACTGTTATACCATGAGTTTTGTACTTCTATACGTAAACTGCATGGAATATACTTGTGTTCAATGTGAATACACTGTTATACCATGAGTTTTTCGTTCTATATGTAAATAGCATCAAATATTCTTGTATTCAATGTGAATACACTGTTATACCATGATTTTTTACTTCTATATGTAAACTGCATGGAATAGACTTGTATTCAATGTGAATACACTGTTATACCATGAGTTTTTACTTCTATATGTAAACTGCATCAAATATACTTGTATTCAATGTGAATACACTGTTATACCATGAGTTTTTACTTCTATATGTAAACTGCATGGAATATACTTGTATTCAATGTGAATACACTGTTATACCATGAGTTTTTCGTTCTATATGTAAACAGCATCAAATATACTTGTATTCAATGTGAATACACTGTTATACCATGAGTTTTTATTTCTATATGTAAACTGCATGGAATATACTTGTATTCAATGTGAATACACTGTTATACCACGAGTTTTTAATTTATATGTAAACCGCATCAAATATACTTGTATTCAATGTTAATACACTGTTATACCATGAGTTTTTCGTTCTATATGTAAACAGCATCAAATATACTTGTATTCAATGTGAATACACTGTTATACCATGAGTTTTTACTTCTATATGTAAACTGCATGGAATATACTTGTATTCAATGTGAATACACTGTTATACCATGAGTTTTTCGTTCTATATGTAAACAGCATCAAATATACTTGTATTCAATGTGAATACACTGTTATACCATGAGTTTTTACTTCTATATGTAAACTGCATGGAATATACTTGTATTCAATGTGAATACACTGTTATACCATGAGTTTTTATTTCTATATATATACTGCATCAAATGAACTTGTATTCAATGTGAATACACTGTTATACCATGAGGTTTTACTTCAATATGTAAACAGCATGAAATATACTTGTATTCAATGTGAATACACTGTTATACCATGAGTTTTTACTTCTATATGTAAACAGCATCAAATATACTTGTATTCCATGTGAATACACTGTTATACCATGAGTTTTTATTTCTATATTTCAACTGCATGGAATATACATGTATTCAATGTGAATACACTGTTATACCATGAGTTTTTAATTCTATATGTAAACAGCATCAAATATACTTGTATTCAATGTGAATACACTGTTATACCATGAGTTTTTACTTCTATATGTAAACCGCATCAAATATACTTGTATTTAATGTTAATACACTGTTATACCATGAGTTTTTCGTTCTATATGTAAACAGCATCAAATATACTTGTATTCAATGTGAATACACTGTTATACCATGAGTTTTTACTTCTTCTATATATGTAAACTGCATAAAAATATACTTGTATTCAATGTGAATACACTGTTATACCATGAGTTTTTACTTCTATATGTAAACTGCATGGAATATACTTGTATTCAATGTGAATACACTGTTATACCATGAGTTTTTACTTTTATATGTTAACTGTATGGAATATACTTGTATTCAATGTGAATACACTGTTATACCATGAGTTTTTACTTCTATATGTATACTGCATCAAATATACTTGTATTCAATGTGAATACACTGTTATACCATGAGTTTTTACTTCTATATGTATACTGCATTAAATATACTTGTATTCAATGTGAATACACTGTTATACCATGAGTTTTTACTTCTATATGTAAACTGCATCAAATATACTTGTGTTCAATGTGAATACACTGTTATACCATGAGTTTTTCGTTCTATATGTAAAAAGCATCAAATATACTTGTATTCAATGTGAATACACTGTTATACCATCAGTTTTGTACTTCTATACGTAAACTGCATGGAATATACTTGTGTTCAATGTGAATACACTGTTATACCATGAGTTTTTCGTTCTAGATGTAAATAGCATCAAATATTCTTGTATTCAATGTGAATACACTGTTATACCATCATTTTTTACTTCTATATGTAAACTGCATGGAATAGACTTGTATTCAATGTGAATACACTGTTATAGCATGAGTTTTTACTTCTATATGTAAACTGCATCAAATATACTTGTATTCAATGTGAATACACTGTTATACCATGAGTTTTTACTTCTATATGTAAACTGCATGGAATATACTTGTATTCAATGTGAATACACTGTTATACCATGAGTTTTTCGTTCTATATGTAAACAGCATCAAATATACTTGTATTCAATGTGAATACACTGTTATACCATGAGTTTTTATTCTATATGTAAACTGCATGGAATATACTTGTATTCAATGTGAATACACTGTTATACCATGAGTTTTTAATTCTATATGTAAACCGCATCAAATATACTTGTATTCAATGTTAATACACTGTTATACCATGAGTTTTTCGTTCTATATGTAAACAGCATCAAATATACTTGTATTCAATGTGAATACACTGTTATACCATGAGTTTTTACTTCTATATGTAAACTGCATGGAATATACTTGTATTCAATGTGAATACACTGTTATACCATGAGTTTTTCGTTCTATATGTAAACAGCATCAAATATACTTGTATTCAATGTGAATACACTGTTATACCATGAGTTTTTATTTCTATATGTAAACTGCATGGAATATACTTGTATTCAATGTGAATACACTGTTATACCATGAGTTTTTACTTCTATATATATACTGCATCAAATGAACTTGTATTCAATGTGAATACACTGTTATACCATGAGGTTTTACTTCAATATGTAAACAGCATGAAATATACTTGTATTCAATGTGAATACACTGTTATACCATGAGTTTTTACTTCTATATGTAAACAGCATCAAATATACTTGTATTCAATGTGAATACACTGTTATACCATGAGTTTTTATTTCTATATTTCAACTGCATGGAATTTACATGTATTCAATGTGAATACACTGTTATACCATGAGTTTTTACTTCTATACTGCATCAAATATACTTGTATTCAATGTGAATACACTGTTATACCATGAGTATTTACTTCTGTATGTAAACAGCATCAAATATACTTGTATTCAATGTGAATACACTGTTATACCATGAGTTTTTACTTCTATATATAAACTGCATGGAATATACTTGTATTAAACGTGAATACACTATTATTTCCATGAGTTTTTACTTCTATATGTAAACTGCATGGAATATACTTTTATTCAATGTGAATACACTGTTATACCAAGAGTTTTTACTTCTATATGTAAACAGCATCAAATATACTTGTATTCAATGTGAATACACTGTTATACCATGACTTTTTACTTCTATATGTAAACAGCATCAAATATACTTGTATTCAATGTGAATACTATGTTATACCATGAGTTTTTAGTTCTATATGTAAACAGCATCAAATATACTTGCATTAAACGTGAATACACTGTTATACCACGAGTTTTTACTTCTATATGTAAACTGCATGGAATATACTTGTATTCAATGTGAATACACTGTTATACCATAAGTTTTTACTTCTATATGTATACTGCATCAAATATGCTTGTATTCAATGTGAATACTCTGTTATACCATGAGTATTTACTTCTATATGTAAACAGCATCAAATATACTTGTATTCAATGTGAATACACTGTTATACCATGAGTTTTTACTTCTATATGTAAACAGCATCAAATATACTTGTATTCAATGTGAATACACTGTTATACCATGAGTTTTTACTTCTATATGTAAACTGCATTGAAAATACTTGTATTCAATGTGAATACACTGTTATACCATGAGTTTTTACTTCTATATGTATACTGCATCAAATATACTTGTATTCAATGTGAATACACCGTTATACCATGAGTATTTACTTTTATATGTAAACAGCATCAAATATACTTGTATTTAATGTGAATACACTGTTATACCATTAATTTTTATTTGTATATGTAAACTGCATCAAATATACTTGTATTCAATGTGAATACACTGTTATACCATGAGGTTTTACTTCTATACGTATACTGCATCAAATATACTTGTATTCAATGTGAATACACCGTTATACAATGATTATTTACTTCTATATGTAAACAGCATCAAATATACTTGTATTCAATGTGAATACACTGTTATACCATGAGTTTTTACTTTTATATGTAAACTGCATGGAATATACTTGTATTCAATGTGAATACACTGTTATACTATGAGTTTTTACTTCTATATGTATACTGCATAGAATATACTTGTATTCAATGTGAATACACTGTTATACCATGAGTATTTACTTCTATATGTAAACAGCATCAAATATACTTGTATTCAATGTGAATACACTGTTATACCATGAGTTTTTTCTTCTATATGTAAACAGCATCAAATATACTTGTATTCAATGTGAATACACTGTTATACACTGAGTTTTTACTTCTTTATGTAAACTGCATGGGATATACTTGTATTCAATGTGAATTTACTGTTATACCATGAGTTTTTACTTCTATATGTAAACTCCATAGAATATACTTATATTCAACGTGAATACACTGTTATACCATGAGTTTTTACTTCTATATGTAAACTGCATGGAATATACTTGTATTCAATGTGAATACACTGTTATACCATGAGTTTTTACTTCTATATGTAAACTGCATGGAATATACTTGTATTCAATGTGAATACACTGTTATACCATGAGTTTTTACTGTTTTATGTAAACTCTATGGAATATACTTGTATTCAATGTGAATACACTGTTATACCATGAGTTTTTACTTCTATATGTATACTGCATCAAATATACTTGTATTCAATGTGAATACACTGTTATACCATGAGTTTTTACTTCTATATGTAAACTGCATCAAATATACTTGTATTCAATGTGAATACACTGTTATACCATGAGTTTTTACTTCTATTTGTAAACTGCATGGAATATACTTGTATTCAATGTGAATACACTGTTATACCATGAGTTTTTACTTCTTATATGTAAACTGCATGGAATATACTTGTATTCAATGTGAATACACTGTTATACAATGAGTTTTTACTTCTATATGTAAACTGCATGGAATATACTTGTATTCTATGTGAATACACTGTTATACCATGAGTTTTTACTTCTATATGTAAACTGCATCAAATATACTTGTATTCAATGTGAATACACTGTATACCATGAGTTTTTACTTCTATATGTAAACTGCATGGAATATACTTGTATTCAATGTGAATACACTGTTATAAAATGAGGTTTTCGTTCTATATGTAAACAGCATCAAATATACTTGTATTTAATGTGAATACACTGTTATACCATGAGTTTTTACTTCTATATGTAAACTCTATGGAATATACTTGTATTCAATGTAAATACACTGTTATACCATGAGTTTTTACTTCTATATGTAAACTGCATGGAATATACTTGTATTCAATGTGAACACACTGTTATACCATGAGTTTTTACTTTTTTATGTTAACTCTATGGAATATACTTGTATTCAATGTGAATACACTGTTATACCATGAGTTTTTACTTCTATATGTATACTGCATCAAATATACTTGTATTCAATGTGAATACACTGTTATACCATGAGTTTTTACTTCTATATGTATACTGCATCAAATATACTTGTATTCAATGTGAATACACTGTTATACCATGAGTTTTTACTTCTATATGTAAACTGCATCAAATATACTTGTATTCAATGTGAATACACTGTTATACCATGAGTTTTTCGTTCTATATGTAAAAAGCATCAAATATACTTGTATTCAATGTGAATACACTGTTATACCATCAGTTTTGTACTTCTATAAGTAAACTGCATGGAATATACTTGTGTTCAATGTGAATACACTGTTATACCATGAGTTTTTCGTTCTATATGTAAATAGCATCAAATATTCTTGTATTCAATGTGAATACACTGTTATACCATCATTTTTTACTTCTATATGTAAACTGCATGGAATAGACTTGTATTCAATGTGAATACACTGTTATACCATGAGTTTTTACTTCTATATGTAAACTGCATCAAATATACTTGTATTCAATGTGAATACACTGTTATACCATGAGTTTTTACTTCTATATGTAAACTGCATGGAATATACTTGTATTCAATGTGAATACACTGTTATACCATGAGTTTTTACTTCTATATGTAAACAGCATCAAATATACTTGTATTCAATGTGAATACACTGTTATACCATGAGTTTTTATTTCTATATGTAAACTGCATGGAATATACTTGTATTCAATGTGAATACACTGTTATACCATGAGTTTTTAATTTATATGTAAACCGCATCAAATATACTTGTATTCAATGTTAATACACTGTTATACCATGAGTTTTTCGTTCTATATGTAAACAGCATCAAATATACTTGTATTCAATGTGAATACACTGTTATACCATGAGTTTTTACTTCTATATGTAAACTGCATGGAATATACTTGTATTCAATGTGAATACACTGTTATACCATGAGTTTTTCGTTCTATATGTAAACAGCATCAAATATACTTGTATTCAATGTGAATACACTGTTATACCATGAGTTTTTATTTCTATATGTAAACTGCATGGAATATACTTGTATTCAATGTGAATACACTGTTATACCATGAGTTTTTATTTCTATATATATACTGCATCAAATGAACTTGTATTCAATGTGAATACACTGTTATACCATGAGGTTTTACTTCAATATGTAAACAGCATGAAATATACTTGTATTCAATGTGAATACACTGTTATACCATGAGTTTTTACTTCTATATGTAAACAGCATCAAATATACTTGTATTTAATGTTAATACACTGTTATACCATGAGTTTTTCGTTCTATATGTAAACAGCATCAAATATACTTGTATTCAATGTGAACACACTGTTATACCATCAGTTTTTTCTTCTATATGTAAACTGCATAAAAATATACTTGTATTCAATGTAAATACACTGTTATACCATGAGTTTTTACTTCTATATGTAAACTGCATGGAATATACTTGTACTCAATGTGAACACACTGTTATACCATGAGTTTTTACTTTTTTATGTTAACTCTATTGAATATACTTGTATTCAATGTGAATACACTGTTATACCATGAGTTTTTACTTCTATATGTATACTGCATCAAATATACTTGTATTCAATGTGAATACACTGTTATACCATGAGTTTTTACTTCTATATGTATACTGCATTAAATATACTTGTATTCAATGTGAATACACTGTTATACCATGAGTTTTTACTTCTATATGTAAACTGCATCAAATATACTTGTGTTCAATGTGAATACACTGTTATACCATGAGTTTTTCGTTCTATATGTAAAAAGCATCAAATATACTTGTATTCAATGTGAATACACTGTTATACCATCAGTTTTGTACTTCTATACGTAAACTGCATGGAATATACTTGTGTTCAATGTGAATACACTGTTATACCATAAGTTTTTCGTTCTATATGTAAATAGCATCAAATATTCTTGTATTCAATGTGAATACACTGTTATACCATCATTTTTTACTTCTATATGTAAACTGCATGGAATAGACTTGTATTCAATGTGAATACACTGTTATAGCATGAGTTTTTACTTCTATATGTAAACTGCATCAAATATACTTGTATTCAATGTGAATACACTGTTATACCATGAGTTTTTACTTCTATATGTAAACTGCATGGAATATACTTGTATTCAATGTGAATACACTGTTATACCATGAGTTTTTCGTTCTATATGTAAACAGCATCAAATATACTTGTATTCAATGTGAATACACTGTTATACCATGAGTTTTTACTTCTATATGTAAACTGCATGGAATATACTTGTATTCAATGTGAATACACTGTTATACCATGAGTTTTTCGTTCTATATGTAAACAGCATCAAATATACTTGTATTCAATGTGAATACACTGTTATACCATGAGTTTTTATTTCTATATGTAAACTGCATGGAATATACTTGTATTCAATGTGAATACACTGTTATACCATGAGTTTTTACTTCTATATATATACTGCATCAAATGAACTTGTATTCAATGTGAATACACTGTTATACCATGAGGTTTTACTTCAATATGTAAACAGCATGAAATATACTTGTATTCAATGTGAATACACTGTTATACCATGAGTTTTTACTTCTATATGTAAACAGCATCAAATATACTTGTATTCAATGTGAATACACTGTTATACCATGAGTTTTTATTTCTATATTTCAACTGCATGGAATATACATGTATTCAATGTGAATACACTGTTATACCATGAGTTTTTAATTCTATATGTAAACAGCATCAAATATACTTGTATTCAATGTGAATACACTGTTATACCATGAGTTTTTACTTCTATATGTAAACCGCATCAAATATACTTGTATTTAATGTTAATACACTGTTATACAATGAGTTTTTCGTTCTATATGTAAACAGCATCAAATATACTTGTATTCAATGTGAACACACTGTTATACCATCAGTTTTTTCTTCTATATGTAAACTGCATGGAATATACTTGTATTCAATGTAAATACACTGTTATAACATGAGTTTTTACTTCTATATGTAAACTGCATGGAATATACTTGTATTCAATGTGAATACACTGTTATACCATGAGTTTTTCGTTCTATATGTAAAAAGCATCAAATGTACTTGTATTCAATGTGAATACACTATTATACCATCAGTTTTTACTTTTATATGTAAACGGCATGGAATATACTTGTGTTCAATGTGAATACACTGTTATACCATGAGTTTTTCGTTCTATATGTAAATAGGGTCAATCCGCGCGGATTTGACAAATCCGATGCGCGACCAAAACTCGGATTTCGTTGAAATTTGGTAAGTGAATCAATTAATATGTTTAAAATTTATTAGCCAAAGGATTTTTTTTTTGCGCAATTAGGGAAAAAGTTACAGCAAAATGAAAATCAGATTTTTTCATTTTGCCGTTACTTAGGATTTTTTCCGTGTTTTCATTTTTATTTATTTAAGACTAGTTTTTATTTCTCTATTGATTTTTGAATAAATACGTCTTATTCAGTTTTTCACGCTCTTTTTAATGGTATTTTTTTGTTTCAAAATTTTTAAATTTAATTACGTTATTTAACTTTTAAATGTTCAGAGTGTGTCTTACAAAAGTAGACCTGAACAGATTCGCTTCTAAGATTTATTTTTAATTTTGCACTAAAAAAAAAGAGGACATATCATAGTATATGCTCTATTTTTTTCGCTAGGGTTAAATTCTCCATAGTGCCGATTAAATTGTTTGAAATCTCCCTATTTTGATGTAAAATATTGGCTTCGGCAGCCATTTTCACTCATCCCTTAACCCTGTCTCCCCTTTTTGACCTTGACTACCCCAGGCGGTCTTGGCGGATTGGTCAAAAAGGGGAGACAGGGAAAAGGGATGAGTGAAAATGGCCGCCGAAGCCAATATTATACATCAAAATAGGGAGATTTCAAACAATTTAATCGGCACTATGGAGAATTTAACCCTAGCGAAAAAAATAGAGCATATAATATAATATGTCCTCTTTTTTTTAGTGCAAAAATTGCAAATAAATCTCAGAAGCGAATCTGTTCAGGTCTACTTTTGTAAGACACACTCTGAACATTTAAAAGTTAAATAACGTAATTAAATTAAAAAATTTTAAACAAAAAATACCATTAAAAAGAGCGTGAAAAACTGAATAAGACATACTTATTCAAAAATCAATAGAGAAATAAAAACTAGTCTTAAATAAATAAAAATGAAAACGCGGAAAAAATCCTAAGTTACGGCAAAATGAAAAAATCTGATTTTCATTTTGCTGTAACTTTTTCCCTAATTGCGCAAAAAAAAATCCTTTGGCCAATAAATTTCAAACATATTTATTGATTTACTTACCAAATTTCAACGAAATCCGAGTTTTGGTCGCGCATCGGATTTGTCAAATCCGCGCGGATTGACCTAATAGCATCAAATATTCTTGTATTGAATGTGAATACACTGTTATACCATCATTTTTTACTTCTATATGTAAACTGCATGAAATATACTTGTATTCAATGTGAATACACTGTTATACCACGAGTTTTTACTTCTATATGTAAACTGCATCAAATATACTTGTATTCAATGTGAATACACTGTTATACCATGAGTTTTTACTTCTATATGTAAACTGCATGGAATATACTTGTATTCAATGTGAATACACTGTTATACCATGAGTTTTTCGTTCTATATGTAAACAGCATCAAATATACTTGTATTCAATGTGAATACACTGTTATACCATGAGTTTTTAATTAAATATGTAAACAGCATCAAATATACTTGTATTCAATGTGAATACACTGTTATACCATTAGTTTTTACTTCCATATGTAAACCGCATCAAATATACTTGTATTCAATGTTAATACGTTGTTATACCATGAGTTTTTCGTTCTATATGTAAACAGCATCAAATATACTTGTATTCAATGTGAATACACTGTTATACCATCAGTTTTTTTCTTCTATATGTAAACTGCATGGAATATACTTGTATTCAATGTGAATACACTGTTATACCATGAGTTTTTACTTCTATATGTAAACTGCATGGAATATACTTGTATTCAATGTGAATACACTGTTATACCATGAGTTTTTCGTTCTATATGTAAACAGCATCAAATATACTTGTATTCAATGTGAATACACTGTTATACCATGAGTTTTTATTTCTATATGTAAACTGCATGGAATATACTTGTATTCAATGTGAATACACTGTTATACCATGAGTTTTTCGTTCTATATGTAAACAGCATCAAATATACTTGTATTCAATGTGAATACACTGTTATACCATGAGTTTTTATTTCTATATGTAAACTGCATGGAATATACTTGTATTCAATGTGAATACACTGTTATACCATGAGTTTTTACTTCTATATATATACTGCATCAAATGAACTTGTATTCAATGTGAATACACTGTTATACCATGAGGTTTTACTTCAATATGTAAACAGCATGAAATATACTTGTATTCAATGTGAATACACTGTTATACCATGAGTTTTTACTTCTATATGTAAACAGCATCAAATATACTTGTATTCAATGTGAATACACTGTTATACCATGAGTTTTTATTTCTATATTTCAACTGCATGGAATATACATGTATTCAATGTGAATACACTGTTATACCATGAGTTTTTAATTCTATATGTAAACAGCATCAAATATACTTGTATTCAATGTGAATACACTGTTATACCATGAGTTTTTACTTCTATATGTAAACCGCATCAAATATACTTGTATTTAATGTTAATACACTGTTATACAATGAGTTTTTCGTTCTATATGTAAACAGCATCAAATATACTTGTATTCAATGTGAACACACTGTTATACCATCAGTTTTTTCTTCTATATGTAAACTGCATGGAATATACTTGTATTCAATGTAAATACACTGTTATAACATGAGTTTTTACTTCTATATGTAAACTGCATGGAATATACTTGTATTCAATGTGAATACACTGTTATACCATGAGTTTTTCGTTCTATATGTAAAAAGCATCAAATGTACTTGTATTCAATGTGAATACACTATTATACCATCAGTTTTTACTTTTATATGTAAACGGCATGGAATATACTTGTGTTCAATGTGAATACACTGTTATACCATGAGTTTTTCGTTCTATATGTAAATAGGGTCAATCCGCGCGGATTTGACAAATCCGATGCGCGACCAAAACTCGGATTTCGTTGAAATTTGGTAAGTGAATCAATTAATATGTTTAAAATTTATTAGCCAAAGGATTTTTTTTGCGCAATTAGGAAAAAGTTACAGCAAAATGAAAATCAGATTTTTCATTTTGCCGTTACTTAGGATTTTTTCCGTGTTTTCATTTTTATTTATTTAAGACTAGTTTTTATTTCTCTATTGATTTTTGAATAAATACGTCTTATTCAGTTTTTCACGCTCTTTTTAATGGTATTTTTTGTTTCAAAATTTTTAAATTTAATTACGTTATTTAACTTTTAAATGTTCAGAGTGTGTCTTACAAAAGTAGACCTGAACAGATTCGCTTCTAAGATTTATTTTTAATTTTGCACTAAAAAAAAGAGGACATATCATAGTATATGCTCTATTTTTTGCTCTTAGGGTTAAATTCTCCATAGTGCCGATTAAATTGTTTGAAATCTCCCTATTTTGATGTAAAATATTGGCTTCGGCAGCCATTTTCACTCATCCCTTAACCCTGTCTCCCCTTTTTGACCTTGACTACCCCAGGCGGTCTTGGCGGATTGGTCAAAAAGGGGAGACAGGGAAAAGGGATGAGTGAAAATGGCCCCGAAGCCAATATTATACATCAAAATAGGGAGATTTCAAACAATTTAATCGGCACTATGGAGAATTTAACCCTAGGAAAAAAATAGAGCATATAATATAATATGTCCTCTTTTTTTAGTGCAAAAATTGCAAATAAATCTCAGAAGCGAATCTGTTCAGGTCTACTTTTGTAAGACACACTCTGAACATTTAAAAGTTAAATAACGTAATTAAATTAAAAAAATTTTAAACAAAAAAATACCATTAAAAAGAGCGTGAAAAACTGAATAAGACATACTTATTCAAAAATCAATAGAGAAATAAAAACTAGTCTTAAATAAATAAAAATGAAAACGCGGAAAAAATCTAAGTTACGGCAAAATGAAAAATCTGATTTTCATTTTGCTGTAACTTTTCCCTAATTGCGCAAAAAAAAATCCTTTGGCCAATAAATTTCAAACATATTTATTGATTTACTTACCAAATTTCAACGAAATCCGAGTTTTGGTCGCGCATCGGATTTGTCAAATCCGCGCGGATTGACCCAATAGCATCAAATATTCTTGTATTGAATGTGAATACACTGTTATACCATCATTTTTTACTTCTATATGTAAACTGCATGAAATATACTTGTATTCAATGTGAATACACTGTTATACCACGAGTTTTTACTTCTATATGTAAACTGCATCAAATATACTTGTATTCAATGTGAATACACTGTTATACCATGAGTTTTTACTTCTATATGTAAACTGCATGGAATATACTTGTATTCAATGTGAATACACTGTTATACCATGAGTTTTTCGTTCTATATGTAAACAGCATCAAATATACTTGTATTCAATGTGAATACACTGTTATACCATGAGTTTTTAATTAAATATGTAAACAGCATCAAATATACTTGTATTCAATGTGAATACACTGTTATACCATTAGTTTTTACTTCCATATGTAAACCGCATCAAATATACTTGTATTCAATGTTAATACGTTGTTATACCATGAGTTTTTCGTTCTATATGTAAACAGCATCAAATATACTTGTATTCAATGTGAATACACTGTTATACCATCAGTTTTTTTCTTCTATATGTAAACTGCATGGAATATACTTGTATTCAATGTGAATACACTGTTATACCATGAGTTTTTACTTCTATATGTAAACTGCATGGAATATACTTGTATTCAATGTGAATACACTGTTATACCATGAGTTTTTCGTTCTATATGTAAACAGCATCAAATATACTTGTATTCAATGTGAATACACTGTTATACCATGAGTTTTTATTTCTATATGTAAACTGCATGGAATATACTTGTATTCAATGTGAATACACTGTTATACCATGAGTTTTTACTTCTATATATATACTGCATCAAATGAACTTGTATTCAATGTGAATACACTGTTATACCATGAGGTTTTACTTCAATATGTAAACAGCATGAAATATACTTGTATTCAATGTGAATACACTGTTATACCATGAGTTTTTACTTCTATATGTAAACAGCATCAAATATACTTGTATTCAATGTGAATACACTGTTATACCATGAGTTTTTATTTCTATATTTCAACTGCATGGAATATACATGTATTCAATGTGAATACACTGTTATACCATGAGTTTTTAATTCTATATGTAAACAGCATCAAATATACTTGTATTCAATGTGAATACACTGTTATACCATGAGTTTTTCCTTCTATATGTAAACCGCATCAAATATACTTGTATTTAATGTTAATACACTGTTATACCATGAGTTTTTCGTTCTATATGTAAACAGCATCAAATATACTTGTATTCAATGTGAACACACTGTTATACCATCAGTTTTTTCTTCTATATGTAAACTGCATGGAATATACTTGTATTTAATGTAAATACACTGTTATACCATGAGTTTTTACTTCTATATGTAAACTGCATGGAATATACTTGTATTCAATGTGAATACACTGTTATACCATGAGTTTTTCGTTCTATATGTAAAAAGCATCAAATATACTTGTATTCAATGTGAATACACTGTTATACCATCAGTTTTTACTTCTATATGTAAACTGCATGGAATATACTTGTGTTCAATGTGAATACACTGTTATACCATGAGTTTTTCGTTCTATATGTAAATAGGGTCAATCCGCGCGGATTTGACAAATCCGATGCGCGACCAAAACTCGGATTTCGTTGAAATTTGGTAAGTGAATCAATTAATATGTTTAAAATTTATTAGCCAAAGGATTTTTTTTTGCGCAATTAGGGAAAAAGTTACAGCAAAATGAAAATCAGATTTTTTCATTTTGCCGTTACTTAGGATTTTTTCCGTGTTTTCATTTTTATTTATTTAAGACTAGTTTTTATTTCTCTATTGATTTTTGAATAAATACGTCTTATTCAGTTTTTCACGCTCTTTTTAATGGTATTTTTTTGTTTCAAAATTTTTAAATTTAATTACGTTATTTAACTTTTAAATTTTCAGAGTGTGTCTTACAAAAGTAGACCTGAACAGATTCGCTTCTAAGATTTATTTTTAATTTTGCACTAAAAAAAAAAGAGGACATATCATAGTATATGCTCTATTTTTTTCGCTAGGGTTAAATTCTCCATAGTGCCGATTAAATTGTTTGAAATCTCCCTATTTTGATGTAAAATATTGGCTTCGGCGGCCATTTTCACTCATCCCTTTACCCTGTCTCCCCTTTTTGACCTTGACTACCCCAGGCGGTCTTGGCGGATTGGTCAAAAAGGGGAGACAGGGAAAAGGGATGAGTGAAAATGGCCGCCGAAGCCAATATTATACATCAAAATAGGGAGATTTCAAACAATTTAATCGGCACTATGGAGAATTTAACCCTAGCGAAAAAAATAGAGCATATAATATGATATGTCCTCTTTTTATAGTGCAAAAATTGCAAATAAATCTCAGAAGCGAATCTGTTCAGGTCTACTTTTGTAAGACACACTCTGAACATTTAAAAGTTAAATAACGTAATTAAATTAAAAAAATTTTAAACAAAAAAATACCATTAAAAAGAGCGTGAAAAACTGAATAAGACATACTTATTCAAAAATCAATAGAGAAATCAAAACTAGTCTTAAATAAATAAAAATGAAAACGCGGAAAAAATCCTAAGTTACGGCAAAATGAAAAAATCTGATTTTCATTTTGCTGTAACTTTTTCCCTAATTGCGCAAAAAAAAAATCCTTTGGCCAATAAATTTCAAACATATTTACTGATTTACTTACCAAATTTCAACGAAATCCGAGTTTTGGTCGCGCATCGGATTTGTCAAATCCGCGCGGATTGACCCAATAGCATCAAATATTCTTGTATTGAATGTGAATACACTGTTATACCATCATTTTTTACTTCTTTATGTAAACTGCATGGAATATACTTGTATTCAATGTGAATACACTGTTATACCATGAGTTTTTACTTCTATATGTAAACTGCATCAAATATACTTGTATTCAATGTGAATACACTGTTATACCATGAGTTTTTACTTCTATATGTAAACTGCATGGAATATACTTGTATTCAATGTGAATACACTGTTATACCATGAGTTTTTCGTTCTTTATGTAAACAGCATCAAATATACTTGTATTCAATGTGAATACACTGTTATACCATGAGTTTTTATTTCTATATGTAAACTGCATGGAATATACTTGTATTCAATGTGAATACACTGTTATACCACGAGTTTTTAATTTATATGTAAACAGCATCAAATATACTTGTATTCAATGTGAATACACTGTTATAACATTAGTTTTTACTTCTATATGTAAACCGCATCAAATATACTTGTATTCAATGTTAATACACTGTTATACCATGAGTTTTTCGTTCTATATGTAAACAGCATCAAATATACTTGTATTCAATGTGAATACACTGTTATACCATGAGTTTTTATTTCTATATGTAAACTGCATGGAATATACTTGTATTCAATGTGAATACACTGTTATACCATGAGTTTTTAATTAAATATGTAAACAGCATCAAATATACTTGTATTCAATGTGAATACACTGTTATACCATTAGTTTTTACTTCCATATGTAAACCGCATCAAATATACTTGTATTCAATGTTAATACGTTGTTATACCATGAGTTTTTCGTTCTATATGTAAACAGCATCAAATATACTTGTATTCAATGTGAATACACTGTTATACCATCAGTTTTTTTCTTCTATATGTAAACTGCATGGAATATACTTGTATTCAATGTGAATACACTGTTATACCATGAGTTTTTACTTCTATATGTAAACTGCATGGAATATACTTGTATTCAATGTGAATACACTGTTATACCATGAGTTTTTCGTTCTATATGTAAACAGCATCAAATATACTTGTATTCAATGTGAATACACTGTTATACCATGAGTTTTTATTTCTATATGTAAACTGCATGGAATATACTTGTATTCAATGTGAATACACTGTTATACCATGAGTTTTTACTTCTATATATATACTGCATCAAATGAACTTGTATTCAATGTGAATACACTGTTATACCATGAGGTTTTACTTCAATATGTAAACAGCATGAAATATACTTGTATTCAATGTGAATACACTGTTATACCATGAGTTTTTACTTCTATATGTAAACAGCATCAAATATACTTGTATTCAATGTGAATACACTGTTATACCATGAGTTTTTATTTCTATATTTCAACTGCATGGAATATACATGTATTCAATGTGAATACACTGTTATACCATGAGTTTTTAATTCTATATGTAAACAGCATCAAATATACTTGTATTCAATGTGAATACACTGTTATACCATGAGTTTTTCCTTCTATATGTAAACCGCATCAAATATACTTGTATTTAATGTTAATACACTGTTATACCATGAGTTTTTCGTTCTATATGTAAACAGCATCAAATATACTTGTATTCAATGTGAACACACTGTTATACCATCAGTTTTTTCTTCTATATGTAAACTGCATGGAATATACTTGTATTCAATGTAAATACACTGTTATACCATGAGTTTTTACTTCTATATGTAAACTGCATGGAATATACTTGTATTCAATGTGAATACACTGTTATACCATGAGTTTTTCGTTCTATATGTAAAAAGCATCAAATATACTTGTATTCAATGTGAATACACTGTTATACCATCAGTTTTTACTTCTATATGTAAACTGCATGGAATATACTTGTGTTCAATGTGAATACACTGTTATACCATGAGTTTTTCGTTCTATATGTAAATAGGGTCAATCCGCGCGGATTTGACAAATCCGATGCGCGACCAAAACTCGGATTTCGTTGAAATTTGGTAAGTGAATCAATTAATATGTTTAAAATTTATTAGCCAAAGGATTTTTTTGCGCAATTAGGGAAAAAGTTACAGCAAAATGAAAATCAGATTTTTCATTTTGCCGTTACTTAGGATTTTTTCCGTGTTTTCATTTTTATTTATTTAAGACTAGTTTTTATTTCTCTATTGATTTTTGAATAAATACGTCTTATTCAGTTTTCACGCTCTTTTTAATGGTATTTTTTTGTTTCAAAATTTTTAAATTTAATTACGTTATTTAACTTTTAAATTTTCAGAGTGTGTCTTACAAAAGTAGACCTGAACAGATTCGCTTCTAAGATTTATTTTTAATTTTGCACTAAAAAAAAAGAGGACATATCATAGTATATGCTCTATTTTTTTCGCTAGGGTTAAATTCTCCATAGTGCCGATTAAATTGTTTGAAATCTCCCTATTTTGATGTAAAATATTGGCTTCGGCGGCCATTTTCACTCATCCCTTTACCCTGTCTCCCCTTTTTGACCTTGACTACCCCAGGCGGTCTTGGCGGATTGGTCAAAAGGGGGAGACAGGGAAAAGGGATGAGTGAAAATGGCCGCCAATATTATACATCAAAATAGGGAGATTTCAAACAATTTAATCGGCACTATGGAGAATTTAACCCTAGCGAAAAAAATAGAGCATATAATATGATATGTCCTCTTTTTTAGTGCAAAAATTGCAAATAAATCTCAGAAGCGAATCTGTTCAGGTCTACTTTTGTAAGACACACTCTGAACATTTAAAAGTTAAATAACGTAATTAAATTAAAAAAATTTTAAACAAAAAATACCATTAAAAAGCGTGAAAAACTGAATAAGACATACTTATTCAAAAATCAATAGAGAAATAAAAACTAGTCTTAAATAAATAAAAATGAAAACGCGGAAAAAATCCTAAGTTAGGGAAAATGAAAAATCTGATTTTCATTTTTTTTTTACTTTTTCCCTAATTTGGCAAAAAAACCTTTGGCCAATAAATTTCAAACATATTTATTGATTTACTTACCAAATTTCAACGAAATCCGAGTTTTGGTCGCGCATCGGATTTGTCAAATCCGCGCGGATTGACCCAATAGCATCAAATATTCTTGTATTGAATGTGAATACACTGTTATACCATCATTTTTTACTTCTATATGTAAACTGCATGGAATATACTTGTATTCAATGTGAATACACTGTTATACCATGAGTTTTTACTTCTATATGTAAACTGCATCAAATATACTTGTATTCAATGTGAATACACTGTTATACCATGAGTTTTTACTTCTATATGTAAACTGCATGGAATATACTTGTATTCAATGTGAATACACTGTTATACCATGAGTTTTTAATTAAATATGTAAACAGCATCAAATATACTTGTATTCAATGTGAATACACTGTTATACCATTAGTTTTTACTTCCATATGTAAACCGCATCAAATATACTTGTATTCAATGTTAATACGTTGTTATACCATGAGTTTTTCGTTCTATATGTAAACAGCACCAAATATACTTGTATTCAATGTGAATACACTGTTATACCATCAGTTTTTTTCTTCTATATGTAAACTGCATGGAATATACTTGTATTCAATGTGAATACACTGTTATACCATGAGTTTTTACTTCTATATGTAAACTGCATGGAATATACTTGTATTCAATGTGAATACACTGTTATACCATGAGTTTTTCGTTCTATATGTAAACAGCATCAAATATACTTGTATTCAATGTGAATACACTGTTATACCATGAGTTTTTATTTCTATATGTAAACTGCATGGAATATACTTGTATTCAATGTGAATACACTGTTATACCATGAGTTTTTACTTCTATATATATACTGCATCAAATGAACTTGTATTCAATGTGAATACACTGTTATACCATGAGGTTTTACTTCAATATGTAAACAGCATGAAATATACTTGTATTCAATGTGAATACACTGTTATACCATGAGTTTTTACTTCTATATGTAAACAGCATCAAATATACTTGTATTCAATGTGAATACACTGTTATACCATGAGTTTTTATTTCTATATTTCAACTGCATGGAATATACATGTATTCAATGTGAATACACTGTTATACCATGAGTTTTTAATTCTATATGTAAACAGCATCAAATATACTTGTATTCAATGTGAATACACTGTTATACCATGAGTTTTTCCTTCTATATGTAAACCGCATCAAATATACTTGTATTTAATGTTAATACACTGTTATACCATGAGTTTTTCGTTCTATATGTAAAAAGCATCAAATATACTTGTATTCAATGTGAATACACTGTTATACCATCAGTTTTTACTTCTATATGTAAACTGCATGGAATATACTTGTGTTCAATGTGAATACACTGTTATACCATGAGTTTTTCGTTCTATATGTAAATAGGGTCAATCCGCGCGGATTTGACAAATCCGATGCGCGACCAAAACTCGGATTTCGTTGAAATTTGGTAAGTGAATCAATTAATATGTTTAAAATTTATTAGCCAAAGGATTTTTTTTTGCGCAATTAGGGAAAAAGTTACAGCAAAATGAAAATCAGATTTTTTCATTTTGCCGTTACTTAGGATTTTTTCCGTGTTTTCATTTTTATTTATTTAAGACTAGTTTTTATTTCTCTATTGATTTTTGAATAAATACGTCTTATTCAGTTTTTCACGCTCTTTTTAATGGTATTTTTTGTTTCAAAATTTTTAAATTTAATTACGTTATTTAACTTTTAAATTTTCAGAGTGTGTCTTACAAAAGTAGACCTGAACAGATTCGCTTCTAAGATTTATTTTTAATTTTGCACTAAAAAAAAGAGAAACATATCATAGTATATGCTCTATTTTTTTCGCTAGGGTTAAATTCTCCATAGTGCCGATTAAATTGTTTGAAATCTCCCTATTTTGATGTAAAATATTGGCTTCGGCGGCCATTTTCACTCATCCCTTTACCCTGTCTCCCCTTTTTGACCTTGACTACCCCAGGCGGTCTTGGCGGATTGGTCTAAAAGGGGAGACAGGGAAAAGGGATGAGTGAAAATGGCCCCGAAGCCAATATTATACATCAAAATAGGGAGATTTCAAACAATTTAATCGGCACTATGGAGAATTTAACCCTAGCGAAAAAAATAGAGCATATAATATGATATGTCCTCTTTTTTTAGTGCAAAAATTGCAAATAAATCTCAGGAAGCGAATCTGTTCAGGTCTACTTTTGTAAGACACACTCTGAACATTTAAAAGTTAAATAACGTAATTAAATTAAAAAATTTTAAACAAAAAAATACCATTAAAAAGAGCGTGAAAAACTGAATAAGACATACTTATTCAAAAATCAATAGAGAAATAAAAACTAGTCTTAAATAAATAAAAAGAAAACGCGGAAAAAATCTAAGTTACGGCAAAATGAAAAATCTGATTTTCATTTTGCTGTAACTTTTTCCCTAATTGCGCAAAAAAAAAAATCCTTTGGCCAATAAATTTTAAACATATTTATTGATTTACTTACCAAATTTCAACGAAATCCGAGTTTTGGTCGCGCATCGGATTTGTCAAATCCGCGCGGATTGACCCAATAGCATCAAATATTCTTGTATTGAATGTGAATACACTGTTATACCATCATTTTTTACTTCTATATGTAAACTGCATGGAATATACTTGTATTCAATGTGAATACACTGTTATACCATGAGTTTTTACTTCTATATGTAAACTGCATCAAATATACTTGTATTCAATGTGAATACACTGTTATACCATGAGTTTTTACTTCTATATGTAAACTGCATGGAATATACTTGTATTCAATGTGAATACACTGTTATACCATGAGTTTTTCGTTCTATATGTAAACAGCATCAAATATACTTGTATTCAATGTGAATACACTGTTATACCATTAGTTTTTACTTCTATATGTAAACCGCATCAAATATACTTGTATTCAATGTTAATACACTGTTATACCATGAGTTTTTCGTTCTATATGTAAACAGCATCAAATATACTTGTATTCAATGTGAATACACTGTTATACCATCAGTTTTTTCTTCTATATGTAAACTTCATGGAATATACTTGTATTCAATGTGAATACACTGTTATACCATGAGTTTTTACTTCTATATGTAAACTGCATGGAATATACTTGTATTCAATGTGAATACACTGTTATACCATGAGTTTTTCGTTCTATATGTAAACAGCATCAAATATACTTGTATTCAATGTGAATACACTGTTATACCATGACTTTTTATTTCTATATGTAAACTGCATGGAATATAATTGTATTCAATGTGAATACACTGTTATACCATGAGTTTTTTCTTCTATATATATACTGCATCAAATGAACTTGTATTCAATGTGAATACACTGTTATACCATGAGGTTTTACTTCAATATGTAAACAGCATGAAATATACTTGTATTCAATGTGAATACACTGTTATACCATGAGTTTTTACTTCTATATGTAAACAGCATCAAATATACTTGTATTCAATGTGAATACACTGTTATACCATGAGTTTTTATTTCTATATTTAAACTGCATGGAATATACATGTATTCAATGTGAATACACTGTTATACCATGAGTTTTTAATTCTATATGTAAACGGCATCAAATATACTTGTATTCAATGTGAATACACTGTTAAACCATGAGTTTTTACTTCTATATGTAAACCGCATCAAATATACTTGTATTCAATGTTAATACACTGTTATACCATGAGTTTTTCGTTCTATATGTAAACAGCATCAAATATACTTGTATTCAATGTGAATACACTGTTATACCATCAGTTTTTTCTTCTATATGTAAACTGCATGGAATATACTTGTATTCAATGTGAATACACTGTTATACCATGAGTTTTTCCTTCTATATGTAAATAGCATCAAATATACTTGTATTCAATGTGAATACACTGTTATACCATGAGTTTTTACTTCTATATGTAAACTGCATGGAATATACTTGTATTCAATGTGAATACACTGTTATACCATGAGTTTTTCGTTCTATATGTAAACAGCATCAAATATACTTGTATTCAATGTGAATACACTGTTATACCATGAGTTTTGATTTCTATATGTAAACTGCATGGAATATACTTGTATTCAACGTGAATACACTGTTATACCATGAGTTTTTACTTCTATATGTATACTGCATCAAATGAACTTGTATTCAATGTGAATACACTGTTATACCATGAGTTTTTACTTCTATATGTAAACAGCATCAAATATACTTGTATTCAATGTGAATACACTGTTATACCATGAGTTTTTATTTCTATATGTAAACTGCATGGAATATACTTGTATTCAATGTGAATACACTGTTATACCATGAGGTTTTAATTCTATATGTAAAAAGCATCAAATATACTTGTATTCAATGTGAATACACTGTTATACCATGAGTTTTTACTTCTATATGTAAACCGCATCAAATATACTTGTATTCAATGTTAATACACTGTTATACCATGAGTTTTTCGTTCTATATGTAAACAGCATCAAATATAGTTGTATTCAATGTGAATACACTGTTATACCATCAGTTTTTTCTTCTATATGTAAACTGCATGGAATATACTTGTATTCAATGTGAATACACTGTTATACCATGAGTTTTTACTTCTATATGTAAACTGCATCAAATATACTTGTATTCAACGTGAATACACTGTTATACCATGAGTTTTTACTTCTATATGTAAACAGCATCAAATATACTTGTATTCAATGTGAATACACTGTTATACCATGAGTTTTTACTTCTATATGTAAACAGCATCAAATATACTTGTATTCAATGTGAATACACTGTTATACCATGAGTTTTTACTTCTATATGTAAACTGCATGGAATATACTTGTATTCAATGTGAATACACTGTTATACCATGAGTTTTTACTTCTATATGTAAACTGCATGGAATATACTTGTATTCAATGAGAATACACTGTTATACCATGAGTTTTTACTTCTATATGTATACTGCATCAAATATACTTGTATTCAATGTGAATACACTGTTATACCATGAGTATTTACTTCTATATGTAAACTGCATGGAATATACTTGCATTCAATGTGAATACACTGTTATACCATGAGTTTTTACTTCTATATGTAAACTGCATGGAATATACTTGTATTCAATGTAAATACACTGTTATACCATGTGTTTTTACTTCTATATGTATACTGCATCAAATATACTTGTATTCAATGTGAATACACCGTTATACCATGAGAATTTACTTCTATGTGTAAATTGCATGGAATATACTTGTATTCAATGAGAATACACTGTTATACCATGAGTTTTTACTTCTATATGTATACTGCATCAAATATACTTGTATTCAATGTGAATACACTGTTATACCATGAGTATTTACTTCTATATGTAAACTGCATGGAATATACTTGCATTCAATGTGAATACACTGTTATACCATGAGTTTTTACTTCTATATGTAAACTGCATGGAATATACTTGTATTCAATGTAAATACACTGTTATACCATGAGTTTTTACTTCTTTATGTAAACTGCATGGAATATACTTGTATTCAATGTGAATACACTATTATTCCATGAGTTTTTACTTCTATATGTAAACTGCATGGAATATACTTGTATTCAATGTGAATACACTGTTATACCATGAATTTTTACTTCTATATGTATACTGCATCAAATATACTGGTATTCAATGTGAATACACTGTTATACTATGAGTTTTTACTTCTATATGTAAAATTCATGGAATATACTTGTATTCAATGTGAATTCACTGTTATACTGTAGCGTTCACGCATCGTTGTAAGAGAATTCTCGCCATCCGTTATAACTGTAACGGATAGACAAACGACCGACGGAAGTGTCATTCGAGTGTCATCCGATTGCTGATGCATTTGGATTCACCGACTGACCCTTTCCCACGCCTGTAAGACTATAAATGGGACTGTAGTGTAGACCTTCGGTGCCAGTAGTTAGATAGAACAGTTATGTTTACTTTGTGTAGTGCTTAAGTGTTGAAGTGACTGAATACACCGATATTGATTCACCGAACCCATCAGCGATAACTCGTTACATGGTGGAGATGCAGGGTAGACCTTCCTGGTAAAATAAGGTAAGATCATTGTGCTTGATTCTGAGTTGTTAGGGGACGAAGTGAGAGAGTAAGAAACTAGGAGGCAGGTGCTGTTGAGAGGTCCTTGGAAGGTGTGACCAGCGGGTATTGGTACCTTAAATTGCTTGGGTATAGGACCACAGGCCTGGCCGAGCTTCTTATTCGTTTGAGCGTCCACAACTCGGGTAAGAGAGCAGATCTTGTCTTGTTTTACGCGGGTTAAAATAGGTCTACCGGGGGGTTCATCGATCCTGAATGATCGGGTGTAGATGAGTACTGGTCCACTGCGGCAAAGTAAACGGTTAAGGAGGATTGCAGCGTCACCCGAGGGCGAAATAAGGGAACGTAGGGGGGCCAACGTAACGGAAGCTCAAACAGAAGTTACGACCAAAGTTTGTGTTAGTACTGGGACGCAAACCTCTCTAGCGATTAGTCAACCCGCCCCGAGCCTCGGAGCTGAATCAGGGAATCTGGTTGGGAGTTCTGGAGAGAGGTCGAATCGGGGGTGCAATTATCGGAAGTTCTTGCTACAGCGGAGACCGAGAGACAGCGGTCTAGGAGAACGGACGGTCGTAGATCCAGACGACTCAGGAGAAGAGGCGGGCGCAAGGGAGCGATCCGCTACCTATCCACCCCTGCCAGGAAGTAGGGCCGAGAGTAGGCTTAACTTGGTGGAAGCGGGGATAGAAGGGGCCTATTACACGGAGTCACTGCAGTGGGATTCCGGCGACCTACGAGAGGACGCGGTAGAGCTCAGAGCGACTTCCGAGCCGGAAGAGGGCACCAGTCAGGAGGGCTCGGATTGGCACGGTTGGAGAAGCCAACCCATATCCTCGAGAGAGTCATCACTTGCGAGTGAGTCGGTAGACGAAGAGGAGCTTGCGAGTGAGTCGTCAGGCAGTTCAGCCGGTTCTCGGGCCGCGTCACCAGTAGTCATGGCCCAACGACCACCTGCCCCCAATTGAAGTACCGGGCTCCTCCGATCTTCTACGGGAGGAAGGATGAGGATGCAGTGGATTGGCTAGAGCGTTATGAGAGTACGGCTCTCTATAACCGTTGGGGAGCAGCTGAAATGGCCGAGAATTTTGGGATGCAGCTGGATGGAGCAGCTAGGAAATGGTTTCTCTGCTTGGGAGCGCCGGCGGTGTGGCGGGATACACCGGCAGTGGCAGCAGCACCGGGGGTGGTGGCTGTGCCTGGGGTGGACGGACTACGAACGAGATTTCTTCGCGCCTTTCAGCCACAACATTATGGCCGCTATCAAGAGGCAAAGTTACGACAGCGGAAGCAGGGGATAGACGAATCAGGGGTAGAATACTTCTACGACGTCATTGATTTGTGTCGGAGGGTAGACCCAGGGATGTTGGAAGAGGCAAAAGTGGATTATCTGTTTCGTGGTTTGAAGCCTACCCTTGTCGAGAAGATCTGGGTGACTAGCCCGAGAACTACGGCGGAATTCTTGACTGCGGTGCAGCTGCACACGGAAGCGTTGGAGTTAGCTATTCGACCAGAATGGGCTGTGAGCGTGTTAGGACCAATGAAGGGGTTACCTCCTCCAAAGGAGGAAGCTGGGACCGAATTGAGAGACCTGGTGTTAGAATTGAAAGCCGAGATCGCCGAGTTAAAGCGCGTGTCAAAATCTCCCAGGCCGGAGGGCGGACGGGGAAACTCGGGGCGACCTCAAAATAATGTGTCGTTCGCATCTCGGACTTCGGATGGGAAGCCTATCTGTCATAATTGTGCCAAAGCGGGGCACATTGCTCGTTTCTGTAGAGCGGAGAAGGGCCAAGACCAGAAAAGTACGGCCCCGAAAGAAGATGGGAAGGGCGGTCAGCGGAGTGATCGTCGAGACGAGGGAGAGAACAGATGGAGAAACGATCGGCGCAAGGAAGAGGGAAAGGCCTGGCAGGCTAGGCGACGGGATTCCGAAGAAGATGACCGGAATACCGTGGGCATGGTGTCGGCCGACGAAGACGACTCAGGAGAGACGGCTGTACTGCTTATCGACTCTTCCCGCCTGATAACTGAAGAGGTAGTGTGCCGAGGAATAAGGATCAAGGCCGTGATTGACACCGGAGCGGTGGTATCGGTGGCGTCTCCGAGCTTGCAAGAGAAATTAGGAGCTCGTCGAATGGGATGGGACGGACCGTCTGTTGTCATGGTAAACGGCCAGAGAGCTCCCCCGCTAGGAGCCCTCGAGCTAGAAATCGAGCATAGAGGAATGAAGGCCAGTGGAAAAGTAATTCTATTGGAAATGAGAGGGATCGAGTTACTGCTGGGCAACGATTTTTTGAGCCAGTTCAAGCGGCTTCAAATAAATTACGTCCCAAATGGCGCTGAATTATTACTCGAAGAGTTACCCGTGAACGTAATCGAAGAACAGGAGGCCGTGAAAGCACCTAGATTGGTCACAAAGACGGGTAGAATGCTTCCGCCCAGAGCCATTGTTCCGGTGGAGATAGAAGCCACGACTCTCAATGAAGCAACGTGGATGATTGAACCTTCGGAACATCTGGCTCAAACCAAGGGGTTGACGGCGGGTAAAGTGCTGGTGTCTTCGGATCAACCGTTAGGACAAGTGTTGATGGTTAATTTAACCAATCGGCGCGCCTATCTAAGAGAGGGAACCGTTTTGGGGCTGATGGAGGCTGTGGAACCATCCATTGTCGCAGTGGATGAGGGGGAAACGCCAGATTCACTGGGCGACGATGTTGGGGAGGACTCAGCTGAGTCAATAAGCGACTCAGATTCTATGCCGAGAATGACCTCTATTCCGAGTCAAGCTTTTCGGGCTCAAGTAGCATGGACGCTTCCTTCTGCTGATGTGGAGAAGATGGTTGAGCTACTCGAGGAATTTGACACTAGTTTTGTGTTGAAGGAGGGAGAACTGGGGGTGTGCAAGATTGCAGAGCATCGCATAAATACTGGTACTGCTACGCCGGTACATCAGTCTCCCTACAAGAGTGCTTGGAAAGAGAGGGCTATTGTGCAGAAACAAGTGGACGAAATGCTGGGCAGAAGTGTAATTGAACGTTCCACTAGCCCGTGGGCATCACCTGTGGTCTTAGTGAAGAAAAAGGATGGAAGTTGGCGTTTTTGTGTGGACTATCGCCGCCTCAACGCCATATCCGTAAAAGATGTTTACCCGTTGCCGAGGATCGAAGAGACGCTGTCTCGGATGGGGAACGCTAGCATCTTCTCGACGCTGGATCTGGAGAGTGGGTACTGGCAGGTACCACTAAACGAAGAGGATAAAGTCAAGACGGCGTTTGTCACCCCCGACGGACTTTCTCAGTTTCTTGTTATGCCTTTCGGGTTGGCCTCCGCACCGGGGACATACCAACGCATGATGGATTTGGTTTTAACTGGTCTGAGATGGACGATTTGTCTCGTTTACCTGGACGACATCATCATCTACGCGGCTGATGCAGAGGAACACTTGGTGCGAGTGCGACAAGTGTTGACCGCCCTGCGGAAGGCCGGGTTGAAAATTAAGTTGGTGAAGTGTCAGTTTGGAGCCAGCGAAGTAAAGGCTTTAGGCCACGTCATTAGTGGGGATGGAGTTAGGCCTGACCCAGAAAAACTTAATGCGGTCGCAAACTTCCCTTCTCCGTCGACCCTGTGTAGGCCAAGTGAACAGTTGAAGTGCGTACGTAGCTTTGTGGGGCTTTGCTCGTATTATCGCCGGTTCATTCCTCAGTTTGCACACACAGCCAAACCCCTGACGGACATGTTTAAAAAGGGTGGTTGCTTCGTGTGGGAAGAGTCTCAAGAAGTCAGCTTTGAGCTGATGAAGCAGGCGCTAGTGAGTGCGGCCACTTTGGCCTATCCCGATTTTACAAGGCCGTTCGAGATACACCCTGACGCCTGTGACTACGGTTTAGGAGCGGTGTTACTACAACGCGTAAATAACATTGAGAGGCCCCTGGCCTACGCGAGTCGCCTCTTGTCTCCAAGTGAGTCGAATTACTCGATCACGGAGAAAGAGTGTCTCGCTTTGGTTTGGGCCGTGAAGAAGTTTCGGTCTTACATATGGGGAATGGATACTTTGGTGGTGACTGATCATCACGCTCTGTGTTGGCTACTCACCAAGAAGGATCTAGCCGGACGTTTAGCTCGCTGGAGTCTACAGCTACAGGAATTCCTACTACGGATCATACACCGAAATGGAAGACTTCATACGGATGCAGATGCGTTTTCCCGCTATCCGGTCGACGCACCACAGGAGCTCGACGAACAGCTGTATTGTACTCTAGCTGCCTTCAGTATTGACACTGAAAGTAAGAGTGAGTTTCAGCAAGCGCAGCAAGTGGAGTGGGACCAAGTCTTCGCGGGTCTGGAGAAAGGAAGAAAATACAGCCAGTATCGCCTTAAGGACGGTCTGCTGTTCCAGACCAAGGTCGTTGACGACGGCCTCCTACTAAGGCTATGTGTGCCTCAATCCTTTAAAAACGAGGTAATGCGCTCTTGCCATCATGACATTACCGCCGGCCACCTAGGTGTCACTCGTACTCTTGACAAAGTGAGGGGTAGATACTACTGGTGGGCCTTGGCCGAAGATGTGCGTAATTTTGTGCGGGCGTGTCGGGAGTGCCAGTCCCGAAAACCAGTCTACCAGCGACCAGCGGGGTTTATGGAAATTCAAAGAAGTGAACGTCCATTCGAGAGACTGGGAATGGATATTCTGGGACCTTTTCCACTGTCCAAGAGTGGGAATAAAAGTATTGTGGTAGCCGTAGATTACGTCACCAAGTGGGCGGAGACTCGAGCTCTACCTTCAGCAGATGCGTCGGAGGTAGCAGATTTCTTGGTGAAATTTGTGTTGTTAAGACATGGAGCTCCACGCCAGTTGACGACCGACCAGGGACGTTGCTTCACCGCTGAGGTAACTCAAAAGGTGTTGCAGGCCCTGGAGACGAACCATCGTACGACAACGGCTTATCGTCCCCAGGCAAATGGTTTGGTGGAAAGGTTGAACCACACCCTAGCTGACATGCTGTCCATGTATGTCAGCTCCGACCATAAGGATTGGGACGAGTCGTTACCTTTCGTAACGTTCGCTTACAATACCAGCCGTCATGAAAGTACGGGACGAACTCCATTCTACCTGGTGTACGGAAGAGAAGCTGTTCTCCCCATCGATGGCGCTCTGAACGCGGATCCGAATTTGGTACCTCCACCTAACCGGGATCCGTCCGAGTGGGCGGTGGAACGGCTTCAACAGGCCCGATTGGAAGTGCAGGCTCGCGCTGCTGCTGTGCAGCGGAAGCAGAAAAAGGTTTACGACGAGGGCCGGAGGGAGGCTACGACATATCTACCTGGAGAAGAGGTACTGATCTACAAGCCTATCAGAAAGGTAGGAAAATCTGAGAAGCTTTTGCATCGTTGGTTGGGACCGTACACGGTCGTACGACAGACCACTCCTAGTAACTACGAGCTGCGGCTGGGACGAACGGTTAAAACTGAAATCGTTCATGTGGAACGTATGAAACCGTTCGTCGATTGCGTTAGCATTCCGCCGCCGGAACGAGGAGCTGCCGTTGGGAGCTCATCAGGAGTCCGTGGACCTGAACCGAGAGGAGTAAACCGGAACTCTCCGGCTGACACTCCAGCTGCACGTGATGGGCCGTCACATGCTACAGCCATCGCGCCCGAAGGCGTCGGCCTTCGACGCTCTACGAGAATACGGGCACCGAGGAAAACATTCTTACTTGCTTTCCCGTTGATGTTTTTGCTTACCGTAATGTCTGGTCCGGGTCCGGTAGCTGCCAGCGAGATCGTCGCCTATCAAGGGGTGATTTTCAAGTCGGAAGGAGACTTAGCCTTTTCTGACTCGGAGTGGGTCGTAGTGACAGATTTTACGTTTGATCCAGTGGACCAAGTGGTAAAATCGTTATACGAGTGGTTAGACATTCGAGTGAATGCCATGTCCGATCACTACGCCGGAGTTAAATCACAGTTTAAACAGGCATTGCAACAACATGTGAAAGAACGGGCACAAGAAGAATTGTTGAAATTGCGGAAGGTTCATCAGCGCTGGAATGAACTAAAAACAGCCGTCGGTGTGCAAGACTCCAGAGTGAAACGTGGCCTAGTTGATGGAGGAGGTCGACTTCTTAACTGGCTTTTTGGGGTCTCTACCCAAGAAGATCTCGAACACGTGAACGGCCGGATCAATAAGCTTTCGACGGAGACAACATCCATTGTGCATGCCCTGGAAGTTCATGCTTCTCTCATTAACGAGACGCTGTGGGAGACTAAGGCAAGTGGCGACGCCGTAGCCGAGCTACAGATTGCTTTTGCAAAAATTGAACGAGAGGCCTGGAAAATGGACAACAAAATGGACGGGGTGGTGAAAGAGATCGAAAGGCAATGGATTGCTACCACGAAAGTTGGAGATGCGTTCCGTCAAATTGGGTCCGCCGTGGGATGGATCGAAGAGGTGTTGGATAACTTTGCCGTTGGATTGGCTGTTATGGCTATGGAACGTCTACCAGCTACCCTTTTTCCCTCGCTGCAAGTTCAAGCCGCCCTGAAAGAAATTAAATCTGTGCTGCCGTCAGGATGGTCCTTGAGTCCATCCATCCAGAAGGGCGATGTCTGGAAAGTGTACACTGAAGCTAAAGTAGTCGTGGCTGCGGTTAATAATGGTCTTAGAATTTTTATTCATTTACCTGTTTTTGAGTTTCCTTTTCGTTTTACACTCTATAAAGTAATCAGTTTGCCGCGCCCTATAGAAAATGCCACACAAGGTGCACAATTTTATCCTCTTCCACCATTTCTTGCCGTAGCAACTGATAGACAAGCCTTTGTAGAGTTATCAGCAGACGATGCATTTCGTTGTTTAATGTCACCGGCTTTAATTTGTCCGATAAGTAGCGCTATTAATCGGAAACACAGGGAACCCGGGTGTGCAATGTCTTTGTTTGTTAAGGACGAGGCCCGTAGTCGCACCCAGTGCACGACTCATGTGTCACCTTGGCTCGGCCAACAAACTGTATATCTAGGCCATAGGAGGTGGGGTTATTCAACTACTGAAGATACAACAATAACAATAACTTGCCCGCAAAGTCGTGAAAAGGTTAACACTTTAATTAGAAGAAAACCTTTTGATGTCTTTGAAGTCCCAATGTCGTGTACTGCACACCTGGATAATTGGATTTTTCAGGCAAGCTTCAGGAAGAATGTCAAGTATACAGTGAACAACGCGTCACTGCCGTCACTCACTGAGCTTGAAAAAGTAGGGCAAGTTTTAAAAGCGCCCGAGGCTAGTGAGACTATACTAGAAAGGGAGGGGGGGACAAGAACCCAGAAAAGCCAGCCGATACTGACGCGCCGTGCGATGATTCAAGGTCGCGTAGCCCTCATGGGGGAACATCTGCGTATCATTGAGGAAGAAGAGAAAGCTAGACGGGGCACGGGGCAACCTGAAACAGTTCGGTACCCGTTCGAATTGGTAGCAGTTATAGCGATTTTATTCTTTGGTCTGGGAGCAAGTCTGTTCGTTTATTTGCGTCAAACCGGGGCAACCATAAAAGCCTTGACTCAACGCATAGTCGAATTGGAAGGTCGATTGACTATTCATGAGGCCGAGGTGGAAGAGCGTTTATAACCGTTACCCGACCCGTTGTATTTGTTTTTGTTTTTCTCTCTCTCTCTCCCCTATTCTGTTAGGAGTTATTCGAATTGCTGAAATTATTTTGGTGTTTCTTGTGTAACTTTTCTTTTTCTTCTCAATAGCTATTTGTAGCTGTTATTTTGTTTCATGCTTGTTTTCTTGGTAATTTGGTTTTTTTTTTCATGTTTTGCATTAATGTCCATTGGTTCTACCAGTAATCCTTCTAGCATTTGTTGTGACATTTGTTTACATTGAATTTTGCATTCATTTGTTTTCATTAACTTTTGGCTAAAAATTGTTTCTTTGCACTGATTTCTTTTTTTTTTTTTGCCGAAAATTGATCGTGTCTCTTATGTTTTGGGGTTTATGTTTATTTTTCTCCTTGTTCTTCGTCGTCATAGTGCGATCGGGACGAGTCGCAGGCTGAAGGGGGGGATGTAGCGTTCACGCATCGTTGTAAGAGAACTCTCGCCATCCGTTATAACTGTAACGGATAGACAAACGACCGACGGAAGTGTCATTCGATTGTCATCCGATTGCTGATGCATTTGGATTCACCGACTGACCCTTTCCCACGCCTGTAAGACTATAAATGGGACTGTAGTGTAGACCTTCGGTGCCAGTAGTTAGATAGAACAGTTATGTTTACTTTGTGTAGTGCTTAAGTGTTGAAGTGACTGAATACACCGATATTGATTCACCGAACCCATCGGCGATAACTCGTTACAATACCATGAGTTTTTACTTCTATATGTAAACTGCATGGAATATACTTGTATTCAATGTAAATTTACTGTTATACCATGAGTTTTTACTTCTATATGTAAACTGCATGGAATATACTTGTATTCAATGTGAATACACTGTTATACCATGATTTTTTACTTCTATATGTAAACAGCATCAAATATACTTGTATTCAATGTGAATACACTGTTATACCATGAGGAATTACTTCTATATGTAAACAGCATCAAATATACTTGTATTCAATGTGAATACACTGTTATACCATGAGTTTTTAGTTCTATATGTAAACAGCATCAAATATACTTGTATTCAATGTGAATACACTGTTATACCATGAGTTTTTACTTCTATATGTAAACTGCATGGAATATACTTGTATTCAATGTGAATACACTGTTATACCATGAGTTTTTACTTCTATATGTAAACAGTATCAAATATATTTGTATTCAATGTGAATACACTGTTATACCATGAGTTTTTACTTCTATATGTAAACTTCATGGAATATTTTTGTATTCAATGTGAATACACTGTTATACCATGAGTTTTTACTTCTATATGTAAACTGCATGGAATATACTTGTATTCAATGTAAATTTACTGTTATACCATGATTTTTTACTTCTATATGTAAACTGCATGGAATATACTTGTATTCAAAGTGAATACACTGTTATACCATGAGTTTTTACTTCTATATGTAAACAGTATCAAATATACTTGTGTTCAATGTTAATACACTGTTATACCATGAGTTTTTACTTCTATATATAAACAGCATCAAATATACTTGTATTCAATGTGAATACACTGTTATACCATGAGTTTTTACTTCTATATGTAAACTGCATGGAATACACTTGTATTCAATGTGAATACACTGTTATACCATGAGTTTTTACTTCTATATGTAAACTGCATGGAATATATTTGTATTCAATGTAAATACACTGTTATACCATGAGTTTTTACTTCTATATGTAAACTGCATGGAATAAACTTGTATTCAATGTGAATACACTGTTATACCATGAGTTTTTACTTCTATATGTAAACAGCATCAAATATACTTGTATTCAATGTGAATACACTGTTATACCATGAGTTTTTAGTTCTATATGTAAACATCATCAAATATACTTGTATTCAATGTGAATACACTGTTATACCATGAGTTTTTACTTCTATATGTAAACTGCATGGAATATACTTGTATTCAATTTGAATACACTGTTATACCATGAGTTTTTACTTCTATATGTAAACAGCATCAAATATACTTGTATTCAATGTGAATACACTGTTATACCATGAGTTTTTACTTGTATATGTAAACTGCACGGAATATACTTGTATTCAATGTGAATATAATGTTATACCATGAGTTTTTACTTCTATATATAAACTGCATGGAATATACTTGTATTCAATGTAAATACACTGTTATACCATGAGTTTTTACTTCTATATGTAAACTGCATGGAATATACTTGTATTCAATGTGAATACACTATTATACCATGAGTTTTTACTACTATATGTAAACTGCATGCAATATACTTGTATTCAATGTGAATACACTGTTATACCATGATTTTTTACTTCTATATGTAAACAGCATCAAATATACTTGTATTCAATGTGAATACACTGTTATACCATGAGTTTTTATTTCTATATGTAAACAGCATCAAATATACTTGTATTCAATGTGAATACACTGTTATATCATGAGTTTTTACTTCTATATGTAAACAGCATCAAATATACTTGTATTCAATGTGAATACACTGTTATACCATGAGTTTTTCTTCTATATGTAAACTGCACGGAATATACATGTATTCAATGTAAATACACTGTTATACCATGAGTTTTTACTTCTATATGTAAACTGCATGGAATATACTTGTATTCAATGTGAATACACTGTTATTCAATGAGTTTTACTTCTATATGTAAACTGCATGGAATATACTTGTATTCAATGTGAATACACTGTTATACCATGAATTTTTACTTCTATATGTATACTGCATCCAATATACTTGTATTCAATGTGAATACAATGTTATACCATGAGTTTTTACTTGTATATGTAAACAGCATCAAATATTCTTGTATTCAATGTGAATACACTGTTATACCATGACTTTTTACTTCTATATGTAAACTGTATGGAATATTCTTGTATTCAATGTAAATACACTGTTATACCATGAGTTTTTACTTCTATATGTAAACTGCATGGAACATACTTGTATTCAATGTGAATACACTATTATACCATGAGTTTTTAGTTCTATATGTAAACTGCATGGAACAACTTGTATTCAATGTGAATACACTGTTATACCATGAGTTTTTACTTCTATATATAAACAGCATCAAATATACTTGTATTTAATGTGAATACACTGTTATACCATGAGTTTTTACTTCTATATGTAAACAGCATCAAATATACTTGTATTCAATGTGAATACACTGTTATACCATGAGTTTTTACTGCTATATGTAAGCTGCATGGAATATACTTGTATTCAATGTGAATACACTGTTATACCATGAGTTTTTACTTCTATATGTAAACTGCATGGAATATACTTGTATTCAATGAGAATACACTGTTATACCATGAGTTTTTACTTCTATGTGTAAACTGCATGGAATATACTTGTATTCAATGTGAATACACTGTTTTACCATGAGTTTTTACTTCTATATGTATACTGCATCAAATATACTTGTATTCAATGTGAATACAATGTTATACCATGAGTTTTTACTTCTATATGTATACAGCATCAAATATACTTGTATTCAATGTGAATACACTGTTAAACCATGAGTTTTTACTTCTATATGTAAACAGCATCAAATATTCTTGTATTCAATGTGAATACACTGTTATACCATGAGTTTTTACTTCTATATGTAAACAGCATCAAATATACTTGTATTCAATGTGAATACACTGTTATACCATGAATTTTTACTTCTATATGTAAACTGCATGGAATATACTTGTATTCAATGTGAATACACTGTTATACCTTGAGCTTTTACTTCTATATGTAAACTGCATGGAATATACTTCTATTCAATGTAAATACACTGTTATACCATGACTTTTTACTTCTATATGTAAACTGTATGGAATATTCTTGTATTCAATGTAAATACACTGTTATACCATGAGTTTTTACTTCTATATGTAAACTGCATGGAATATACTTGTATTCAATGTGAATACACTATTATACCATGAGTTTTTAGTTCTATATGTAAACTGCATGGAACAACTTGTATTCAATGTGAATACACTGTTATACCATGAGTTTTTACTTCTATATATAAACAGCATCAAATATACTTGTATTCAATGTGAATACACTGTTATACCATGAGTTTTTTCTTCTATATGTAAACAGCATCACATATACTTGTATTCAATGTGAATACACTGTTATACCATGAGTTTTTACTTCTATATGTAAACTGCATGGAATATACTTGTATTCAATGTGAATACACTGTTATACCATGAGTTTTTACTTCTATATGTAAACTGCATGGAATATACTTGTATTCAATGAGAATACACTGTTATACCATGAGTTTTTACTTCTATGTGTAAACTGCATGGAATATACTTGTATTCAATGTGAATACACTGTTTTACCATGAGTTTTTACTTCTATATGTATACTGCATCAAATATACTTGTATTCAATGTGAATACAATGTTATACCATGAGTTTTTACTTCTATATGTATACAGCATCAAATATACTTGTATTCAATGTGAATACACTGTTATACCATGAGTTTTTACTTCTATATGTAAACGGCATCAAATATACTTGTTTTCAATGTGAATACACTGTTATACCATGAGTTTTTACTTCTATATGTAAACTGCATGGAATATACTTGTATTCAATTTGAATACACTGTTATACCATGAGTTTTTACTTCTATATGTAAACTGCATGGAATATACTTGTATTCAATGTAAATACACTGTTATACCATGAGTTTTTACTTCTATATGTAAACTGCATGGAATATACTTGTATTCAATGTGACTACACTGTTATACCATGAGTTTTTCGTTCTATATGTAAACAACATCAAATATACTTCTATTCAATGTGAATACACTGTTATACCATGAGTTTTTACTTCTATATGTATACTGCATCAAATATACTTGTATTCAATGTGAAAACAATGTTATACCATGAGTTTTTCGTTCTATATGTAAACAACATCAAATATACTTCTATTCAATGTGAATACACTGTTATACCATGAGTTTTTACTTCTATATGTATACTGCATCAAATATACTTGTATTCAATGTGAAAACAATGTTATACCATGAGTTTTTACTTCTATATGTATACAGCATCAAATATACTTGTATTCAATGTGAATACACTGTTAAACCATGAGTTTTTACTTCTATATGTAAACAGCATCAAATATTCTTGTATTCAATGTGAATACACTGTTATACCATGAGTTTTTACTTCTATATGTAAACAGCATCAAATATAATTGTATTCAATGTGAATACACTGTTATACCATGAGTTTTTACTTCTATATGTAAACTGCATGGAATATACTTTTATTCAATGTGAATACACTGTTATACCTTGAGCTTTTACTTCTATATGTAAACTGCATGGAATATACTTCTATTCAATGTAAATACACTGTTATACCACGACTTTTTACTTCTATATGTAAACTGTATGGAATATTCTTGTATTCAATGTAAATACACTGTTATACCATGAGTTTTTACTTCTATATGTAAACTGCATGGAATATACTTGTATTCAATGTGAATACACTATTATACCATGAGTTTTTACTTCTATATGTAAACTGCATGGAACAACTTGTATTCAATATGAATACACTGTTATACCATGAGTTTTTACTTCTATATATAAACAGCATCAAATATACTTGTATTCAATGTGAATACACTGTTATACCATGAGTTTTTACTTCTATATGTAAACTGCATGGAATATACTTGTATTCAATGTGAATACACTGTTATACCATGAGTTTTTACTTCTATATGTAAACTGCATGGAATATACTTGTATTCAATGAGAATACACTGTTATACCATGAGTTTTTACTTCTATGTGTAAACTGCATGGAATATACTTGTATTCAATGTGAATACACTGTTTTACCATGAGTTTTTACTTCTATATGTATACTGCATCAAATATACTTGTATTCAATGTGAATACAATGTTATACCATGAGTTTTTACTTCTATATGTATACAGCATCAAATATACTTGTATTCAATGTGAATACACTGTTATACCATGAGTTTTTACTTCTATATGTAAACGGCATCAAATATACTTGTTTTCAATGTGAATACACTGTTATACCATGAGATTTTACTTCTATATGTAAACAGCATCAAATATACTTGTATTCAATGTGAATTCACTGTTATACGATGAGTTTTTACTTCTATATGTAAACTGCATGGAATATACTTGTATTCAATGTGAATACACTGTTATACCTTGAGCTTTTACTTCTATATGTAAACTGCATGGAATATACTTCTATTCAATGTAAATACACTGTTATACCATGAGTTTTTTACTTCTATATGTAAACTGCATGGAATATATTTGTATGCAATGTAAATACACTGTTATACCATGAGTTTTTACTTCTATATGTAATCTGCATGGAATATACTTGTATTCAATGTGAATACACTATTATACCATGAGTTTTTACTTCTATGTGTAAACTGCATGGAACAACTTGTATTCAATGTGAATACACTGTTTTACCATGAGTTTTTACTTCTATATGTATACTGCATCAAATAAACTTGTATTTAATGTGAATACAATGTTATACCACGAGTTTTTACTTCTATATGTATACAGCAACATATATACTTGTATTCAATGTGAATACACTGTTATACCATGAGTTTTTACTTCTATATGTAAACGGCATCAAATATACTTGTATTCAATGTGAATACACTGTTATACCATGAGTTTTTACTTCTATATGTAAACTGCATGGAATATACTTGTATTCAATGTAAATACACTGTTATACCATGAGTTTTTACTTCTATATGTAAACTGCATAAAATATACTTGTATTCAATGTGAATACACTGTTATACCATGAGTTTTTCGTTCTATATGTAAACAACATCAAATATACTTGTATTCAATGTGAATACACTGTTATACCATGAGTTTTTACTTCTATATGTATACTGCATCAAATATACTTGTATTCAATGTGAAAACAATGTTATACCATGAGTTTTTACTTCTATATGTATACAGCATCAAATATACTTGTATTCAATGTGAATACGCTGTTAAACCATGAGTTTTTACTTCTATATGTAAACAGCATCAAATATTCTTGTATTCAATGTGAATACACTGTTATACCATGAGTTTTTACTTCTATATGTAAACTGCATGGAATATACTTGTATTCAATGTGAATACACTATTATACCATGAGTTTTTACTTCTATATGTAAACTGCATGGAACAACTTGTATTCAATATGAATACACTGTTATACCATGAGTTTTTACTTCTATATATAAACAGCATCAAATATACTTGTATTCAATGTGAATATACTGTTATACCATGAGTTTTTACTTCTATATGTAAACAGCATCAAATATACTTGTATTCAATGTGAATACACTGTTATACCATGAGTTTTTACTTCTATATGTAAACTGCATGGAATATACTTGTATTCAATGTGAATACACTGTTATACCATGAGTTTTTACTTCTATATGTAAACTGCATGGAATATACTTGTATTCAATGAGAATACACTGTTATACCATGAGTTTTTACTTCTATGTGTAAACTGCATGGAATATACTTGTATTCAATGTGAATACACTGTTTTACCATGAGTTTTTACTTCTATATGTATACTGCATCAAATATACTTGTATTCAATGTGAATACAATGTTATACCATGAGTTTTTACTTCTATATGTATACAGCATCAAATATACTTGTATTCAATGTGAATACACTGTTATACCATGAGTTTTTACTTCTATATGTAAACGGCATCAAATATACTTGTTTTCAATGTGAATACACTGTTATACCATGAGATTTTACTTCTATGTGTAAACAGCATCAAATATACTTGTATTTAATGTGAATTCACTGTTATACCATGAGTTTTTACTTCTATATGTAAACTGCATGGAATAAACTTGTATTCAATGTGAATACACTGTTATACCTTGAGCTTTTACTTCTATATGTAAACTGCATGGAATATACTTCTATTCAATGTAAAAACACTGTTATACCATGAGTTTTTTACTTCTATATGTAAACTGCATGGAATATATTTGTATTCAATGTAAATACACTGTTATACCATGAGTTTTTACTTCTATATGTAATCTGCATGGAATATACTTGTATTCAATGTGAATACACTATTATACCATGAGTTTTTACTTCTATATGTAAACTGCATGGAACAACTTGTATTCAATGTGAATACACTGTTATACCATGAGTTTTTTCTTCTATATGTAAACAGCATCAAATATACTTGTATTCAATGTGAATACACTGTTATACCATGAGTTTTTACTTCTATATGTAAACAGCATCAAATATACTTGTATTCAATGTGAATACACTGTTATACCATGAGTTTTTACTTCTATATGTAAACTGCATGGAATATACTTGTATTCAATGTGAATACACTGTTATACCATGAGTTTTTACTTCCATATGTAAACTGCATGGAATATACTTGTATTCAATGAGAATACACTGTTATACCATGAGTTTTTACTTCTATGTGTAAACTGCATGGAATATACTTGTATTCAATGTGAATACACTGTTTTACCATGAGTTTTTACTTCTATATGTATACTGCATCAAATATACTTGTATTCAATGTGAATACAATGTTATACCATGAGTTTTTACTTCTATATGTATACAGCAACAAATATACTTGTATTCAATGTGAATACACTGTTATACCATGAGTTTTTACTTCTATATGTAAACGGCATCAAATATACTTGTATTCAATGTGAATACACTGTTATTCCATGAGTTTTTACTTCCATATGTAAACTGCATGGAATATACTTGTATTCAATGAGAATACACTGTTATACCATGAGTTTTTACTTCTATGTGTAAACTGCATGGAATATACTTGTATTCAATGTGAATACACTGTTTTACCATGAGTTTTTACTTCTATATGTATACTGCATCAAATATACTTGTATTCAATGTGAAAACAATGTTATACCATGAGTTTTTACTTCTATATGTATACAGCAACAAATATACTTGTATTCAATGTGAATACACTGTTATACCATGAGTTTTTACTTCTATATGTAAACGGCATCAAATATACTTGTATTCAATGTGAATACACTGTTATACCATGAGTTTTTACTTCTATATGTAAACTGCATGGAATATACTTGTATTCAATGTAAATACACTGTTATACCATGAGTTTTTACTTCTATATGTAAACTGCATTGAATATACTTGTATTCAATGTGAATACACTGTTATACCATGTGTTTTTCGTTCTATATGTAAACAACATCAAATATACTTGTATTCAATGTGAATACACTGTTATACCATGAGTTTTTACTTCTATATGTAAACTGCATGGAATATACTTGTATTCAATGTGAATACACTGTTTTACCATGAGTTTTTACTTCTATATGTATACTGCATCAAATATACTTGTATTCAATGTGAATACAATGTTATACCATGAGTTTTTACTTCTATATGTATACAGCATCAAATATACTTGTATTCAATGTGAATACACTGTTAAACCATGAGTTTTTACTTCTATAAGTAAACAGCATCAAATATACTTGTATTCAATGTGAATACACTGTTATACCATGAGTTTTTATTTCTATATGTAAACTGCATGGAATATACTTGTATTCAATATAAATACACTGTTATACCATGAGTTTTTACTTCTATATGTAAACAGCATCAAATATACTTGTATTCAATGTGAATACACTGTTATATCATGAGTTTTTACTTCTATATGTAAACTGCATGGAATATACTTGTATTCAATGTGAATACACTGTTATACCTTTAGCTTTTACTTCTATATGTAAACTGCATGGAATATACTTCTAGTCAATGTAAATACACTGTTATACCATGAGTTTTTACTTCTATATGTAAACTGCATGGAATATATTTGTATTCAATGTAAATACACTGTTATACCATGAGTTTTTACTTCTATATGTAAACTGCATGGAATATACTTGTATTCAATGTGAATACATTATTATACCATGAGTTTTTACTTCTATATGTAAACTGCATGGAACAACTTGTATTCAATGTGAATACACTGTTATACCATGAGTTTTTACTTCTATATGTAAACAGCATCAAATATACTTGTATTCAATGTGAATACACTGTGTTGGGAATGTAATCGCCCAACAGACGACGACAACCCGATTCGGCCGCCGGACGACTGCACCCGCGCATTTGCGCGACTATTGTCTCAGGGGCCCCCGATAGGTGGCCCCAAACCCCCATTGTTTCCCCTCCTTGAATTGTTACACCCCCACTAAGTGACTGTAAATCTATCAGTGTAAAACGAATAGACGGTTGGAACAGACACAGTTCTTAGTGTCAATTTAATTACTCAACTTAAACTGTAAGTACGGTACGACACGCCGCAAAAAGTATTTACAAAGTTTACATGGTCCTTCGAAACCTAAAAGTTAATTGATGCCGGTGAAGTACTGTGTCCTTCCCATCCATCACATTCAGAAATTTTAATTGTTAAGCTGTTTGGAGCCATTGCTAGAAAGGCCCCTCAAACGAGGGAAGTAACAATCCTTGAAAAAAAAAAAAAAAAAAAAATCTCTTTGAACAATTAGGTAAAGAGGGGCGGCCATTAACCACGCTAAAGTCGCGTGTAAGCCTAAGGCTTACCCAACACAATCGCGTCTCTCTAATTTTCCCCTTCTGATTGTTGGCTATCTCGCCCTATTGTTATTTGAAATTGGTAATAACAAGCTCTATCTGTATCTCACCTGAATTATAGAGGAGTACCGTAAGGTCTCCAAACAAAAAGCAAAATAGGCAAGAAAAGTCAGAGAATCAAAAGGGCGCAGTTGCGCCGAGACGGGCTTTTGCCCGCATGGGTGGAACCGCCCCGTCCTCCCCCGGCACGAGAGCGTATTCCGGACGAACAGTTGCCAGCAGGAGCTCACGCTCCTAGTCTACAACCATTCTTGGAAATTGCCCGTAGACTCATCACCGTCGAACAACTAGAAGAAGCGATCCGCCCACGATACTACGGCGATATCCGCTACGCGCCTCCAGGAATCCCGGTGGGTTACCCTGCACCGCAACCCGTGCCAGTGCCAGTACCTGCACCGCAACCCGTGCCCGTGCCAGTACCTGCACCGCAACCCGTTCCAGTGCCAGTACCCGCACCGCAACCCGCACCAGCATCAGAACCGGGACCCGCGCCCCAGGATCCGGCAGCTATAGCTGCTGATCCAACCAAGCCGTTAGTTTGTAGGCCAGTTGAGGAAAGAGACGAACTACAACTTTGCTGGATAAGTTCGTGTGACTCGTCGGAAGAAGACGATACCTCCACGGAAGAGGAAAAAAGCGGATACAACCAGTCAGTGGGAAGAGCAGCTTATCTCAGAGCAGACCAGACAAGACAATTGCGTGGCAACTTCACCGGTCGACAGGGTCCGGGCTGGACTAGAAGAAACACCAGAGGAAGGGAACAAAGAAGGTAGCGGGAAGCGAATGAAGACTGCTAAATACATCTGGTAAAATAAAAATTGCAAACGCCGTCCATTCTTCTTTAAAAAAAAAAGAATTTTTTCTAGTGTAAGGAGCCCGGGTAATCGGTGACTTCAAAAAAAAAAAAAGTCTTTTCTCTCTCTCTTGTTGTAGTGACCACCGCATGTGGCGCTACTGAAAAAAAAAAGTCTTCTCTCTCTCTTGTGTAGTGACCACCGCATGTGGCGCAACTAAAAAAAAAAAGTCTTCTCTCTCTCTTGTGTAGTGACCACCGCATGTGGCGCTACTAGTAAAAAAAAAAGTCTTCTCTCTCTCTTGTGTAGTGACCACCGCATGTGGCGCTACTAGTAAAAAAAAAAAGTCTTCTCATTCTCTCTTGTTGTAGTGACCACCGCATGTGGCGCTACTAGCAACAACAAAAAAAAAACACCATTTTCTCTCTCTTCACACTAGTGTTACCGCAACAAGCAGTACCATCTAAAAAAAAAAAGAAAGTTTCTTGGTTAAAACTATTTAAATTTTCTCCTTCTTTCTAAACTCTCAATCTCAAAAGCTCCTTAGGAGCCACCTCTCTTAGGAAAATGGCTCCGACAACAAAAGGCTCGAGAACGGCCGTTAAGGGCCACATAACAAAAACAATCAACCTAATCAATGGGTTGAAAACTGTGATGACGCAAGAAGAGCTCAGCAACCTAGAAATCTTGGAAACTAAGCTAAAAGGATGCTACGAAACCTACAAAGGGTACTCAACAGCAATCCAAGACGAACTCAATGAAGCGGATGCAGACCAGGCGGAATACGACGCCGAAACTGACATCACGTACCAAACACAAGATGAGGTATCAAATGCCAACGCAATCATCAAGTTAAAACGCAAGGAATGGCTAAATATGTTAAAGAAAAAAGAAAAAGAGGAAGAAAAAAGAAAACAAGAAGAAAAAGAAGAAGAAAAAGAGACAAACGAATTCTAGCCCTCATCCAACAACAAGTGATGAATCAGGCAACCATAACCCGCGACATAATCACACAAGTGATTGCAGCCATACCTACGCCTCAAGCGCCAGTGGTTAACGTAACCGCAGCAGCTCCGCCACAATCGACAAATTCGATGAGATTGCCACAAAGGCAAATTAAACATTTCAAAGGGGACATTTTAGAATGGACCCAATTCTGGGAATCGTTTAATGGGGCGATTCATTCGTCAACCCTTACCAACGTTCAAAAGTTTGATTATCTCAAAGAGTATTTGAAAGGCGAAGCTAACTTAATTGTTAATAATCTTGAATTGACAGATGCTAACTACCAGGTAGCCATCGACGAGTTAACAAGAAGATATGGCAAAAAACAGGTTATGATCGACGCTCACTTCAACAAACTGCATACCTTGCAGCCAGTGAAAGACGGAAATGATGTGCCAGCCCTTTGGAGTTTTCAGCTGAATCTTCAATCGCACATCAGTGCCTTGGAGACATTAGGAGTCCCAACGTCTTCTTTCGGGGAACTCCTCGGTACTCAACTAATCAAATTAATTCCTTCAAGTTTACAGCTAGAATGGGCAAAATCAGAGTCCAACAAATCAACGGATATTGAAGGAGTAATAAAATTCATCGGCGACCAAATCGACGCAGCCGAAAGATTCAACAGGATTAGAGGAGTAGAAAAGGAAAAACCATCTCCAGCTCCTAAACAACCAAAGCCTTTCAGCCCATCTCTAGCAACAGCGTCCCAACTGGCCGTTGGCGCTAAATCGAATCCAGCTCTACAGTTCAAACCCACTTTAAAATCTAAAAGTGTTAAATTTAGCCCTAGTTGGATAGAATGTGAAAGGCCTTGTATATTTTGCGGGCAAATTCATTGGCCGACAAGATGTCCAAAAGACTTAGCGGAGAGAAAATCAATCATTAACAATTTAAAAAGATGCGTGAATTGTTTCGGAGGAAAGCACGAAGTCAAGGATTGCACATCCCCCCGGAACTGCAACAAATGTGGAGGGAGACACCATTCCGCCCTCTGCGACAAAGGAGACATAAGAGTCTCCAAACCATCAAAATCGGCAAGCATCGTGGCCAGCAACTCCATCTAGGCCACTACAGCTTGCGCAAGTACGTTCGGGCAGTTAATGTTAAAAACGGCAACAGTGATTGTCAATGGACCAGACGGCAGCGAAACTAGAGCAATATTATTTGCTGACGACGGAAGTCATCGATCATGGGTGCTAAAATCGCTCTCATCGCAACTCAAATTGAAAACAATAGCGGTAGAAAATATCAGCACGAGAGTGTTTAAGAAAAAGGAAGCTAGCCAACCCGAAATGACAAAAACCGTTGAAATGCAAGTAAGGGGCACCTGGAAAGGCGCCTCAAAAATTACATTAATCGCTTTAGAATCAGACCACATTGCAGATACTGGCCCTTACATAGGATCCGAATTTGCAAGGAGCCTCTGGATCCAAAACGAAAAAATGGCTGACGACAGATTTGAAATGGCACATGGGGAAGAAGAGCCAATTGGGATTCTGGTTGGAATGGACCAAATGTTTCAGATCATGTCAAATGAAGCAGCAATTCAGAGTCCGTGCGGACTACGCGCATTCAAAACGAAGCTGGGAAGAATGATAGCCGGTCCATCACAAGAAACCAATTCTAAGACAGGCAAACAAATAATCCAGCACCTAATTTTAACATCTAATTATCCAGTGCCGCAGATAACGTCATCGTTCGCAACAAGCAGCCGAATCGAAAGGAAAGGAAGTCCAACCCAGTCAATCAGAACTCCAACGGAAAAGGAGACTGGAAAAGCCAGCCTCCAAAATCCACAACCAATAACATCATTTTCAGATGCACCAAGCGGATCCTGCGGAGAAACAGACACTAAATGGGTTGAACACGACGAAATAACGGCAACCAATTTCGACCTCTTCCACTTTTGGAGAATAGAAAATTTTGCGAACCTAGAAGGCGCTGAAGCAGTGGAGTCAGAGGGTCGTTTCGACTCCTTCGACGAGAAAATAACAAGATGGTCAGACGGAAGATACTGTACACCAATACCTTGGTCGACAGATAAATGGAGACTCCAGAAAAACCTACCGTTGGCCACTGGAAGAGTAGAAAGCACGATAAGCAGATTGAGAAAAAATCCAGGAGACTTGGTGAATTATCACCAAGAGATCCAAAAACTGATCGATAGCAAATTCGTGGAAGAAGCAAATATGGACTACGAAGAGTCCCATACTTATCTTCCACATCATCCGGTCTTCAGAATCGACAAAACAACAACGCAAATAAGACCGGTTTTCGATGGAGCGGCAAAGACAAAATTTGGTCCTAGTCTAAACGACGTGCTGGAGACCGGACCGAACCTTAATCCCGATCTCCTATCGGTATTAATGCGATTTCGAAAGTATAAGATCGCCTGGATTTCGGACATTGAAAAAGCTTTTCTCAACATCGCCCTACAGCCTGAAGACGCAGAGGCAATCAGGTTTTTATGGCCCAAGGATCCAGCAGTAGCTGGATCCCCGCTAAAAGCTTATAAGTGGAAAAGGATGCCCTTCGGCCTTAGTCCTAGCCCCTTCCTGCTACGTGTAACCATAAACAAACATCTTAAATCACTAAAATCTCGTTTTCTAGAAACAATAGAGCAGCTGGAAAAGAATCTATACGTAGACGACTACCTTGGCGGAGCGAACAACGTGACAATCGCCAAACAAAGAGTCGATGAAATCGACGAGATTTTCAGCGACGCCCAACTCAACATGAGAAGCTGGGCAACGAACAGTGACGAGCTAAGACAACCCTTGAAGGAGAAAGGGCTGTCGAACCAAGTCGTCGGCCTACTCTCCCCAGCGTTGGACGGACAACAAAAGGTGCTAGGAATCCGGTGGGACACCGGATCCGACTCCTTTCAATTCGACCCAACAGCTATAATTCAAGCAGTAGAGGAAGTAGGAACCGAGATCACAAAAAGGAAAATTCTTAGCATCTCGGCAAGGATTTTCGATCCAATCGGATTTTTAGCACCTACCGTCCTTCTATTAAAAATTATTTACCAGAAACTTTGTTAAAAGGAGATAGGTTGGGACCAAACTGCTCCAGCCGAAATTCAGAAATCGTGGAAGCTGGTGATGACGAGCCTAATCGATTTCACCCAATTGAAAATTCCACGCTGGATCGGATTGTCAGAAATGATCATCTCCCATGAACTTCACGTTTTCGGAGACACATCAGAAGCAGCGTACGGAGCCGTAGCATACGCACGACTCCAAAGGAGACACGAAGAACCGTACGTCGTCCTACTAACAAGCAAGACCAGAGTTGCACCTCTACCCAAGAAAAAAGTAGCTTTACCTCGGTTTGAATTACTAAGCTCGCTTTTGGCCGTACGCCTAGGTAAAGTCATCAAAACAGCAATGCAAATCCAGCATTGGAGGACAATTTACTGGTCGGACTCTTTAGTCTCACTAGGATGGATCAGAGGCGAACCAAACAAATGGAAGCCATTCGTTCGAAACCAAGTAGAAACGATAAGAAAATTCTCTCAGCCCGAGTGGTGGAGACACTGTACAGGTCTCCAAAATCCGGCCGATCTTGCCTCGCGGGGAGCGCCAGTGCCAACGCTGGTAACTTCAACTCTATGGTGGAACGGCCCGATTTGGCTCAAAGAAGATGAATCGGAATGGCCAGATTCCCCCAACACCCTAATTCCACAAACAATTCAATTCTAAATTGAATCGGAAGCAAGGAGTACGACGGTCAGCACGACAGCAGCCATCACAACTCCAACAACCACCATCGAATGGAATTTGGACAGAATATCTACTTGGAATCGACTAGTAAGAAGAACGGCATGGATCGCACGATTCCTAAGAAGGAGTCAAGGGATGTTAAGACCCCCTGGACAAGAATTTATGGAATCAATAAAGGTATTCGAAAAGGTGATCCAAATTAACCGACTATCTAGAGAAGAATTGGATGAAGCGGAGCTTACTATTTATCGGCAGCTCCAACGGGAGCGATACCCCAAGGCATTTGAATCTCTGCAGCAGGACAACACAATCCAACCCAAGTAGAAAATCGCATCTCTTCTCCCAATCTGGGACCAAAGAGACAGACTCATCCGTGTACAAGGAAGAGTGTCACTTGCTTTAAGGGATCGAAATATCGAACCCCCAATTCTGCTTCCTGCAAAACATTTAGTAATCTCCTTTCTAATTACAGACAAACACGAGTCTTTACTACATGCAGGAGTAAAAGGAACACTATCGGAACTAAAGGAAAAGTTCTGGATAGTGAAGGGACGGCAGCAAGTAAAAACCGCTTGGTTCGCTTGTGTTGAATGCCAAAAACTAACGTTACCACCGTTCCAAGAACTAGCAGCCTCACTTCCGTTAAATCGACTCCGCCAGGCGCAAGCATTCCATATTACAGGAGTGGATTTCGCTGGACATTTGTTTTACAAACCAGCCCCATCCAGAAGGAAAGCGAAATCCCTGACATTAATCCAGGATCCGACTTCAACAGACGATCCAAATAAAGAGCCAGCTGAGGAGCTTCTCGCAGAAGAAAACGCTCCAAATGAAGCTCCGCTCGCAGGCGAAGAAACGCCAACAGAAGAGGATATCGAAATCCAAGATATTCCACCGACAACGACTAAAGCTAAGAAGACTAATCAGCTCAAAAGTTATGCTTGTCTTTTCACATGTGCTGTCACTCGTGCGATTCATCTGGAACTGATGCTGGACATGACCGCACGCTCCTTTCTATTTGCCCTCCGCAAATTTGCGGCTAGACGAGGACCTATATCGGTGATGTATTCCGACAACGCACAAACTTTCCGATGTGTCGACCGACATTTAAAACTACTCAACTCCGATCCGACTGTCCAGGATTATCTTGCCGCCAGAAAGACTCTCTGGATATATTCCGCCAGCCTATCCCCCTGGTGGGGCGGGTTCTGGGAACGAATGGTGAGGAGCGTCAAGGATCTGCTTCGACGCTCCAACGGTCGAGCTTGTCTGGACTACATGGAATTGGAAGCAAGCTTAATTGAGATAGAAAGCGTGATTAACGCACGCCCGCTCAGCTATATCGGAGAAGGAGCCGATGATCCGCTTCCAATCACTCCTAACCAATTCCTCAACAATCGACGTTCTACTCGCGCGGACCCGGAGCCAGCTACTAATTTAATAGCTCCTACCTCAACTAGCACCAAGTTGTTAGAAATGGATAAGCTCAGAAGAAATTACGTCGCCGATATCTGCTCCAGATTTGTGGACGACTATTTACGTCAACTGGACAACTTTCACTCCAAGGGGAAGTCCGGAAGAAAATTCCGCCTAGGAGAAATCGTCGTAATCCACGACGAAAACTCAAAACGTTTAATGTGGTCGATAGGAGTAGTTAAGGAATTAATACCTAGCCGTGACGGACTTATTCGTTCCGTGATGCTTAAAATTCCCAACGGGAATCATTAATCGAGCAATTCAGTCCCTTCACCCCAAAGAACTAAGAGAAGATCGAGATGAGGACGTCGAGATTGAAAATCTGGAGCCGACCCAGGAGCCGGATGAGGATCCAGCTCCACTCGTCCTAACACCGGAAATTGAGCCAGCGGTCAGAAATACGGTACCGTCCGCCGGAGAGACGGACAACGTCGTCGGAGAAGTCGAGCCAGATGCTACGTGCTCTAGTGGGGAGTATGTTGGGAATGTAATCGCCCAACAGAAGACGACAACCCGATCCGGCCGCCGGACGACTGCACCCGCGCATTTGCGCGACTATTGTCTCAGGGGCCCCCGATAGGTGGCCCCAAACCCCCATTGTTTCCCCTCCTTTAATTGTTACACCCCCACTAAGTGACTGTAAATCTATCAGTGTAAAACGAATAGACGGTTGGAACAGACACAGTTCTTAGTGTCAATTTAATTACTCAACTTAAACTGTAAGTACGGTACGACACGCCGCAAAAAGTATTTACAAAGTTTACACACTGTTATACCATTAGTTTTTACTTCTATATGTAAACAGCATCAAATATACTTGTATTCAATGTGAATACACTGTTATACCATGAGTTTTTACTTCTATATGTAAACTGCATGAAAAATACTTGTATTTAATGAGAATACACTGTTATATCATGAGTTTTTACTTCTATGTGTAAACTGCATGGAATATACTTGTATTCAATGTGAATACACTGTTTTACCATGAGTTTTTACTTCTATATGTATACTTCATCAAATATACTTGTATTCAATGTGAATACAATGTTATACCATGAGTTTTTACTTCTATATGTATACAGCATCAAATATACTTGTATTCAATGTGAATACACTGTTATACCATGAGTTTTTACTTCTATATGTAAACTGCATGGAATATACTTGTATTCAATGAGAACACACTGTTATACCATGAGTTTTTACTTCTATATGTAAACTGCATGGAATATACTTGTATTCAATGTGAATACACTGTTATACCATGAGTTTTTACTTCTATATGTATACTTCATCAAATATACTTGTATTCAATGTGAATACAATGTTATACCATGAGTTTTTACTTCTATATGTATACAGCATCAAATATACTTGTATTCAATGTGAATACACTGTTATACCATGAGTTTTTACTTCTATATGTAAACAGCATCAAATATACTTGTATTCAATGTGAATACACTGTTATACCATGAGTTTTTACTTCTATATGTAAACTGCATGGAATATACTTGTATTCAATGTGAATACACTGTTATACCATGAGTTTTTACTTCTATATGTAAACTGCATGGAATATACTTGTATTCAATGAGAACACACTGTTATACCATGAGTTTTTACTTCTATATGTAAACTGCATGGAATATACTTGTATTCAATGTGAATACACTGTTATACCATGAGTTTTTACTTCGATATGTAAACTGCATGGAATATACTTGTATTCAATGTAAATACACTGTTATACCATGAGTTTTTACTTCTATATGTAAACTAAATGGAATATACTTGTATTCAATGTGAATACACTGTTATACCATGAGTTTTTACTTCTATATGTAAACAGCATCAAATATACTTTTATTCAATGTAAATACACTGTTATACCATGAGTTTTTACTTCTATATGTAAACAGCATCAAATATACTTGTATTCATTGTGAATACACTGTTATACCATGAGTTTTTAGTTCTATATGTAAACAGCATCAAATATACTTGTATTCAATGTGAATACACTGTTATACAATGAGTTTTTACTTCTATATGTAAACTGCATGGAATATACTTGTATTCAATGTGAATACACTGTTATACCATGAGTTTTTATTTCTATATGTAAACTGCATCAAATATACTTGTATTCAATGTGAATACACTGTTATACCATGAGTTTTTATTTCTATATGTAAACTGCATGGAATTTACTTGTATTCAATGTCAATACACTGTTATACCACGAGTTTTTACTTCTATATGTAAACTGCATGGAATTTACTTGTATTCAATGTGAATACACTGTTATACCATGAGTTTTTACTGCTATATGTAAACAGCATCACATATTCTTGTATTAAATGTGAATACACTGTTATACCATGAGTTTTTAGTTCTATATGTAAACAGCATCAAATATACTTGTATTCAATGTGAATACACTGTTATACCATGAATTTTTACTTCTATATGTAAACTGCATGGAATATACTTGTATTTAATGTGAATACACTGTTATACCATGAGTTTTTCGTTCTATATGTAAACAACATCAAATATACTTGTATTCAATGTGAATACACTGTTATACCATGAGTTTTTACTTCTATATGTATACTGCATCAAATATACTTGTATTCAATGTGAATACACTTTTATACCATGAGTATTTACTTCTATATGTAAACAGCATCAAATATACTTGTATTCAATGTGAATACACTGTTATACCATGAGTTTTTACTTCTATATGTAAACTGCATGGAATTTACTTGAATTCAATGTGAATACACTGTTATACCACGAGTTTTTACTTCTATATGTAAACTGCATGGAATATACTTGTATTCAATGTGAATACACTGTTATACCATGAGTTTTTACTGCTATGTGTAAACAGCATCAAATATGCTTGTATTAAATGTGAATACACTGTTATACCATGAGTTTTTAGTTCTATATGTAAACAGCATCAAATAAACTTGTATTCAATGTGAATACACTGTTATACCATGAGTTTTTACTTCTATTTGTAAACTGCATGGAATATACTTGTATTCAATGTGAATACACTGTTATACCTTGAGTTTTTACTTCTATATGAAAACTGCATGGAATATACTTGTATACAATGTAAATACACTGTTATTCCAAGAGTTTTTACTTCTATATGTATACAGCATCAAATATACTTGTATTCAATGTGAATACACTGTTATACCATGAGTTTTTACTTCTATATGTAAACAGCATCAAATATACTTGTATTCAATGTGAATACACTGTTATACCATGAGTTTTTACTTCTATATGTAAACTGCATGGAATATACTTGTATTCAATGTGAATACACTGTTATACCATGAGTTTTTACTTCTATATGTAAACTGCATGGAATATACTTGTATTCAATGAGAACACACTGTTATACCATGAGTTTTTACTTCTATATGTAAACTGCATGGAATATACTTGTATTCAATGTGAATACACTGTTATACCATGAGTTTTTACTTCGATATGTAAACTGCATGGAATATACTTGTATTCAATGTAAATACACTGTTATACCATGAGTTTTTACTTCTATATGTAAACTAAATGGAATATACTTGTATTCAATGTGAATACACTGTTATACCATGAGTTTTTACTTCTATATGTAAACAGCATCAAATATACTTTTATTCAATGTAAATACACTGTTATACCATGAGTTTTTACTTCTATATGTAAACAGCATCAAATATACTTGTATTCATTGTGAATACACTGTTATACCATGAGTTTTTAGTTCTATATGTAAACAGCATCAAATATACTTGTATTCAATGTGAATACACTGTTATACAATGAGTTTTTACTTCTATATGTAAACTGCATGGAATATACTTGTATTCAATGTGAATACACTGTTATACCATGAGTTTTTATTTCTATATGTAAACTGCATCAAATATACTTGTATTCAATGTGAATACACTGTTATACCATGAGTTTTTATTTCTATATGTAAACTGCATGGAATTTACTTGTATTCAATGTCAATACACTGTTATACCACGAGTTTTTACTTCTATATGTAAACTGCATGGAATTTACTTGTATTCAATGTGAATACACTGTTATACCATGAGTTTTTACTGCTATATGTAAACAGCATCACATATTCTTGTATTAAATGTGAATACACTGTTATACCATGAGTTTTTAGTTCTATATGTAAACAGCATCAAATATACTTGTATTCAATGTGAATACACTGTTATACCATGAATTTTTACTTCTATATGTAAACTGCATGGAATATACTTGTATTTAATGTGAATACACTGTTATACCATGAGTTTTTCGTTCTATATGTAAACAACATCAAATATACTTGTATTCAATGTGAATACACTGTTATACCATGAGTTTTTACTTCTATATGTATACTGCATCAAATATACTTGTATTCAATGTGAATACACTTTTATACCATGAGTATTTACTTCTATATGTAAACAGCATCAAATATACTTGTATTCAATGTGAATACACTGTTATACCATGAGTTTTTACTTCTATATGTAAACTGCATGGAATTTACTTGAATTCAATGTGAATACACTGTTATACCACGAGTTTTTACTTCTATATGTAAACTGCATGGAATATACTTGTATTCAATGTGAATACACTGTTATACCATGAGTTTTTACTGCTATGTGTAAACAGCATCAAATATGCTTGTATTAAATGTGAATACACTGTTATACCATGAGTTTTTAGTTCTATATGTAAACAGCATCAAATAAACTTGTATTCAATGTGAATACACTGTTATACCATGAGTTTTTACTTCTATTTGTAAACTGCATGGAATATACTTGTATTCAATGTGAATACACTGTTATACCTTGAGTTTTTACTTCTATATGAAAACTGCATGGAATATACTTGTATACAATGTAAATACACTGTTATTCCAAGAGTTTTTACTTCTATATGTAAACTGCATGGAATATACTTGTATTCAATGTGAATATACTGTTATACCATGAGTTTTTACTTCTATATGTAAACTGCATGGAAAATACTTGTATTCAATGTAAATACACTGTTATACCATGAGTTTTTACTTCTATATGTAAACTGCATGGAATAAACTTGTATTCAATGTGAATACACTATTATACCATGAGTTTTTACTACTATATGTAAACTGCATGGAATATATTTGTATTCAATGTGAATATACTGTTATACCATGAGTTTTTACTTCTATATGTATACTGCATCAAATATCCTTGTATTCAATGTGAATACACTTTTATACCATGAGTATTTACTTCTATATGTAACAGCATCAAATATACTTGTACTCAATGTGAATACACTGTTATACCATGAGTTTTTACTTCTATATGTAAACTGAATCAAATATACTTGTATTCAATGTGAATACACTGTAATACCATGAGTTTTTACTTCTATATGTAAACTACATGGAATTTACTTGTATTCAATGTGAATACACTGTTATACCACGAGTTTTTACTTCTATATGTAAACTGCATGGAATATACTTGTATTCAATGTGAATACACTGTTATACCATGAGTTTTTACTGCTATATGTAAACAGCATCAAATATACTTGTATTCAATGTGAATACACTGTTATACCATGAGTTTTTACTTGTATATGTAAACTGCATCATATATACTTGTATTCAATGTGAATACACTGTTATACCATGAGTTTTTACTTCTATATGTAAATTGCATGGAATTTACTTGTATTCAATGTGAATACACTGTTATACCATGAGTTTTTACTTCTATATGTAAACTGCATAGAATATACTTGTATTCAATGTGAATACACTGTTATACCATGAGTTTTTACTTCTATATGTAAACAGCATCAAATATGCTTGTATTCAATGTGAATACACTGTTATACCATGAGTTTTTAGTTCTATATGTAAACAGCATCAAATATACTTGTATTCAATGTGAATACACTGTTATACCATGAGTTTTTACTTCTATATGTAAACTTCATGGAATATACTTGTATTCAATGTGAATACACTGTTATACCATGAGTTTTTACTTCTATATGTAAACTGCATGGAATATACTTGTATTCAATGTAAATACACTGTTATACCATGAGTTTTTACTTCTATATGTAAACTGCATGGAATATACTTGTATTCAATGTGAATACACTGTTATACCATGAGTTTTTACTTCTATATGTAAACAGTATCAAATATACTTTTATTCAATGTGAATACACTGTTATACCATGAGTTTTTACTTCTATATGTAAACAGCATCAAATTTACTTGTATTCAATGTAAATACACTGTTATACCATGAGTTTTTACTTCTATATGTAAACTGCATGGAATATACTTGTATTTAATGTGAATACACTGTTATACCATGAGTATTTTTTTCTATATGTAAACTGCATGGAATATACTTGTATTCAATGTAAATACACTGTTATACCATGAGTATTTTTTTCTATATGTATACTGCATCAAATATACTTGTATTCAATGTGAATACACTGTTATACCATGAGTTTTTACTTCTATATGTAAACTGCATGGAATTTACTTGTATTCAATGTGAATACACTGTTATAGCACGAGTTTTTACTTCTATATGTAAACTGCATGGAATATACTTGTATTCAATGTGAATACACTGTTATACCATGAGTTTTTACTTCTATATGTAAACTGCATGGAATATACTTGTATTCAATGTGAATACACTGTTAAACCATGAGTTTTTAGTTTTATATGTAAACAGCATCAAATATACTTGTATTCAATGTGAATACACTGTTATACCATGAGTTTTTACTTCTATATGAAAACAGCATCAAATATACTTTTATTCAATGTGAATACACTGTTATACCATGAGTTTTTACTTATATATGTAAACTGCATGGAATTTACTTGTATTCAATGTGAATACACTGTTATACCACGAGTTTTTACTTCTATATGTAAACTGCATGGAATATACTTGTATTCAATGTGAATACACTGTTATACCATGAGTTTTTACTTCTATATGTAAACAGCATCAAATATGCTTGTATTAAATGTGAATACACTGTTATACCATGAGTTTTTAGTTCTATATGTAAACAGCATCAAATATACTTGTATTCAATGTGAATACACTGTTATACCATGAGTTTTTACTTCTATATGTAAACTGCATGGAATATACTTGTATTAAATGTGAATACACATTTATACCATGAATTTTTACTTCTATATGTATACTGCATCAAATATACTTGTATTCAATGTGAATACACTGTTATACCATGAGTTTTTACTTCTATATGTAAACTGCATGGAATATACTTGTATTCAATGTAAATATACTGTTATACCTTGAGTTTTTACTTCTATATGTAAACTGCATGGAATATACTTGTATTCAATGTGAATACACTGTTATACCATGAGTTTTTACTTCTATATGTAAACAGCATCAAATATACTTGTATTCAATGTGAATACACTGTTATACCATGAGTTTTTACTTCTATATGAAAACAGCATCAAATATACTTTTATTCAATGTGAATACACTGTTATACCATGAGTTTTTACTTATATATGTAAACTGCATGGAATTTACTTGTATTCAATGTGAATACACTGTTATACCACGAGTTTTTACTTCTATATGTAAACTGCATGGAATATACTTGTATTCAATGTGAATACACTGTTATACCATGAGTTTTTACTTCTATATGTAAACAGCATCAAATATGCTTGTATTAAATGTGAATACACTGTTATACCATGAGTTTTTAGTTCTATATGTAAACAGCATCAAATATACTTGTATTCAATGTGAATACACTGTTATACCATGAGTTTTTACTTCTATATGTAAACTGCATGGAATATACTTGTATTAAATGTGAATACACATTTATACCATGAATTTTTACTTCTATATGTATACTGCATCAAATATACTTGTATTCAATGTGAATACACTGTTATACCATGAGTTTTTACTTCTATATGTAAACTGCATGGAATATACTTGTATTCAATGTAAATATACTGTTATACCATGAGTTTTTACTTCTATATGTAAACTGCATGGAATATACTTGTATTCAATGTGAATACACTGTTATACCATGAGTTTTTACTTCTATATGTAAACAGCATCAAATATACTTGTATTCAATGTGAATACACTGTTATACCATGAGTTTTTACTTCTATATGAAAACAGCATCAAATATACTTTTATTCAATGTGAATACACTGTTATACCATGAGTTTTTACTTCTATATGTAAACTGCATGGAATATACTTGTATTCAATGTAAATACACTGTTATACCATGAGTTTTTACTTCTATATGTAAACTGCATGGAATATACTTGTATTCAATGTGAATATACTGTAATACCACGAGTTTTTACTTCTATATGTAAACAGCATCAAATATACTTGTATTCAGTGTGAATACACTGTTATACCATGAGTTTTTACTTCTATATGTAAACTGCATCAAATATACTAGTATTCAATGTGAATACACTTTTATACCATGAGTATTTACTTCTATATGTAAACAGCATCAAATATACTTGTATTCAATGTGAATACACTGTTATACCATGAGTTTTTACTTCTATATGTAAACTGCATCAAATATACTTGTATTCAATGTGAATACACTGTTATACCATGAGTTTTTACTTCTATATGTAAACTGCATGGAATATACAGTCATGTTTTTAAGTTTCTTTAGCAGGCTAATCGGTCTATATCCTTCTATTTCTTTTTGATGGAGGGGATACTTTGGTGCCTACCGTACCCCTTTATGCTATTCCTATTTCTCTTTCTTTGCAACCCGCGAAAAAAGTGCAAAATTAAAAGTAGGAAAATTGACTGAAACGTAGAGGAAGAGAAGAATGGAAAGAAAACGAGGGTATGGTAGGCACCATAGTATCTCTTCCGTCCAAACAAAATGAAAGGTTATAGACCCATTTGCCTGCTAAAGAAACTTGCAAGCATGACTGTACTTGTATTCAATGTGAATACACTGTTATACCATGAGTTTTTACTTCTATATGTAAACTGCATGGAATAAACTTGTATTCAATGTAAATACACTGTTATTCCATGAGTTTTTACTTCTATATGTAAACTGCATGGAATATACTTGTATTCAATATGAATACACTGTTATACCATGAGTTTTTACTTCTATATGTAAACTGCATGGAATATACTTGTATTCAATGTGAATACACTGTTATACAATGAGTTTTTACTTCTATATGTAAACTGCATGGAATTTACTTGTATTCAATGTGAATACACTGTTATACCACGAGTTTTTACTTCTATATGTAAACTGCATGGAATATACTTGTATTCAATGTGAATACACTGTTATACCATGAGTTTTTACTTCTATATGTAAACAGCATCAAATATGCTTGTATTAAATGTGAATACACTGTTATACCATGAGTTTTTAGTTCTATATGTAAACAGCATCAAATATACTTGTATTCAATGTGAATACACTGTTATACCATGAGTTTTTACTTCTATATGTAAACTGCATGGAATATACTTGTATTAAATGTGAATGAATACACATTTATACCATGAATTTTTACTTCTATATGTATACTGCATCAAATATACTTGTATTCAATGTGAATACACTGTTATACCATGAGTTTTTACTTCTATATGTAAACTGCATGGAATATACTTGTATTCAATGTAAATATACTGTTATACCATGAGTTTTTACTTCTATATGTAAACTGCATGGAATATACTTGTATTCAATGTGAATACACTGTTATACCATGAGTTTTTACTTCTATATGTAAACAGCATCAAATATACTTGTATTCAATGTGAATACACTGTTATACCATGAGTTTTTACTTCTATATGAAAACAGCATCAAATATACTTTTATTCAATGTGAATACACTGTTATACCATGAGTTTTTACTTCTATATGTAAACTGCATGGAATATACTTGTATTCAATGTAAATACACTGTTATACCATGAGTTTTTACTTCTATATGTAAACTGCATGGAATATACTTGTATTCAATGTGAATATACTGTAATACCACGAGTTTTTACTTCTATATGTAAACAGCATCAAAAATATTTTTATTTAGTGTGAATACACTGTTATACCATGAGTTTTTACTTCTATATGTAAACTGCATCAAATATACTAGTATTCAATGTGAATACACTTTTATACCATGAGTATTTACTTCTATATGTAAACAGCATCAAATATACTTGTATTCAATGTGAATACACTGTTATACCATGTAGTTTTTACTTCTATATGTAAACTGCATCAAATATACTTGTATTCAATGTGAATACACTGTTATACCATGAGTTTTTACTTCTATATGTAAACTGCATGGAATATACAGTCATGTTTTTAAGTTTCTTTAGCAGGCTAATCGGTCTATATCCTTCTATTTCTTTTTGATGGAGGGGATACTTTGGTGCCTACCGTACCCCTTTATGCTATTCCTATTTCTCTTTCTTTGCAACCCGCGAAAAAAGTGCAAAATTAAAAGTAGGAAAATTGACTGAAACGTAGAGGAAGAGAAGAATGGAAAGAAAACGAGGGTATGGTAGGCACCATAGTATCTCTTCCGTCCAAACAAAATGAAAGGTTATAGACCCATTTGCCTGCTAAAGAAACTTGCAAGCATGACTGTACTTGTATTCAATGTGAATACACTGTTATACCATGAGTTTTTACTTCTATATGTAAACTGCATGGAATAAACTTGTATTCAATGATAAATACACTGTTATCATGAAGTTTTTACTTCTATATGTAAACTGCATGGAATATACTTGTATTCAATATGAATACACTGTTATACCATGAGTTTTTACTTCTATGTATGTAAACTGCATGGAATATACTTGTATTCAATGTGAATACACTGTTATACAATGAGTTTTTACTTATATGTAAACTGCATGGAATTTACTTGTATTCAATGTGAATACACTGTTATACCATGAGTTTTTTACTTCTATATGTAAACTGCATGGAATATACTTGTATTCAATGTGAATACACTGTTATACCATGAGTTTTTACTTCTATATGTAAACAGCATCAAATATGCTTGTATTAAATGTGAATACACTGTTATACCATGAGTTTTTAGTTCTATATGTAAACAGCATCAAATATACTTGTATTCAATGTGAATACACTGTTATACCATGAGTTTTTACTTCTATATGTAAACTGCATGGAATATACAGTCATGCTTTTAAGTTTCTTTAGCAGGCTAATCGGTCTATATCCTTCTATTTCTTTTTGATGGAGGGGATACTTTGGTGCCTACCGTACCCCTTTATGCTATTCCTATTTCTCTTTCTTTGCAACCCGCGAAAAAAGTGCAAAATTAAAAGTAGGAAAATTGACTGAAACGTAGAGGAAGAGAAGAATGGAAAGAAAACGAGGGTATGGTAGGCACCATAGTATCCCTTCCGTCCAAACAAAATGAAAGGTTATAGACCCATTTGCCTGCTAAAGAAACTTGCAAGCATGACTGTACTTGTATTCAATGTGAATACACTGTTATACCATGAGTTTTTACTTCTATATGTAAACTGCATGGAATAAACTTGTATTCAATGTAAATACACTGTTATTCCATGAGTTTTTACTTCTATATGTAAACTCCATGGAATATACTTGTATTCAATATGAATACACTGTTATACCATGAGTTTTTACTTCTATATGTAAACAGCATCAAATATACTTGTATTCAATGTGAATACACTGTTATACCATGAGTTTTTACTTCTATATGTAAACTGCATGGAATATACTTGTATTCAATGTGAATACACTGTTATACCATGAGTTTTTAGTTCTATATGTAAACAGCATCAAATATACTTGTATTCAATGTGAATACACTGTTATACCATGAGTTTTTACTTCTATATGTAAACTGCATGGAATATACTTGTATTCAATGTGAATACACTGTTATACCATGAGTTTTTACTTCTATATGTAAACTGCATGGAATATACTTGTATTCAATGTGAATACACTGTTATACCATGAGTTTTTAGTTCTATATGTAAACAGCATGAAATATACTGTATATTTTAAAAGTTTACTTCTATATTAAGATGGAATACTTACAATGTATACACTGTTATACCATATTTTTTAAACAATGAAAAATAATAAAAGTAATAAAATAATATACTTGTAACATGAAGTTATACCATTTCTAAATGCATGGAATATACTTGTATTCAATGTGAATACACTGTTATACCATGAGTTTTTAGTTCTCTATAGGTAAACAGCATCAAATATACTTGTATTCAATGTGAATACACTGTTATACCATGAGTTTTTACTTCTATATGTAAACTGCATGGAATATACTTGTATTCAATGTGAATACACTGTTATACCATGAGTTTTTAGTTCTATATGTAAACAGCATCAAATATACTTGTATTCAATGTGAATACACTGTTATACCATGAGTTTTTACTTCTATATGTAAACTGCATGGAATATACTTGTATTCAATGTGAATACACTGTTATACCATGAGTTTTTAGTTCTATATGTAAACAGCATGGAATATACTTGTATTCAATGTGAATACACTGTTATACCATGAGTTTTTACTTCTATATGTAAACTGCATGGAATATACTTGTATTCAATGTGAATACACTGTTATACCATGAGTTTTACTTCTATATGTAAACAGCATCAAATATACTTGTATTCAATGTGAATACACTGTTATACCATGAGTTTTTACTTCTATATGTAAACAGCATCGAAATATACTTGTATTCAATGTGAATACACTGTTATACCATGAGTTTTTACTTCTATATGTAAACTGCATGGAATATACTTGTATTCAATGTGAATACACTGTTATACCATGAGTTTTTACTTCTATATGTAAACTGCATGGAATATACTTGTATTCAATGTGAATACACTGTTATACCATGAGTTTTTAGTTCTATATGTAAACAGCATCAAATATACTTGTATTCAATGTGAATACACTGTTATACCATGAGTTTTTACTTCTATATGTAAACTGCATGGAATATACTTGTATTCAATGTGAATACACTGTTATACCATGAGTTTTTACTTCTATATGTAAACTGCATGGAATATACATTTATTCAATGTGAATACACTGTTATACCATGAGTTTTTACTTCTATATGTAAACTGCATGGAATAT
>NW_025533240.1:0-73043 GCF_020631705.1 Daphnia magna | reverse complement strand
ATACTGCATCAAATATACTTGTATTCAATGTGAATACACTGTTATACCATGAGTTTTCACTTCTATATGTAAACTGCATCAAATATACTTGTATTTAATGTGAATACACTGTTATACTATGAGTTTTTACTTCTATATGTAAACAGCATCAAATATACTTGTATTCAATGTGAATACACTGTTATACCATGAGTTTTTACTTCTATATGTATACTGCATCAAATATACTTGTATTCAATGTGAATACACTGTTATACCATGAGTTTTTTACTTCTATATGTAAACAGCATCAAATATACTTGTATTCAATGTGAATACACTGTTATACCATGAGTTTTTACTTCTATATGTAAACTGCATCAAATATACTTGTATTCAATGTGAATACACTGTTATACCATGAGTTTTTACTTCTATATGTAAACAGCATCAAATATACTTGTATTCAATGTGAATACACTGTTATACCATGAGTTTTTACTTCTATATGTAAACAGCATCAAATATACTTGTATTCAATGTGAATACACTGTTATACCATGAGTTTTTACTTCTATATGTAAACAGCATCAAATATACTTGTATTCAATGTGAATACACTGTTATACCATGAGTTTTTACTTCTATATGTAAACAGCATCAAATATACTTGTATTCAATGTGAATACACTGTTATACCATGAGTTTTTACTTCTATATGTAAACTGCATCAAATATACTTGTATTCAATGTGAATACACTGTTATACCATGAGTTTTTACTTCTATATGTAAACTGCATCAAATATACTTGTATTCAATGTGAATACACTGTTATACCATGAGTTTTTCCTTCTATATGTAAACAGCATCAAATATACTTGTATTCAATGTGAATACACTGTTATACCATGAGTTTTTACTTCTATATGTAAACAGCATCAAATATACTTGTATTCAATGTGAATACACTGTTATACCATGAGTTTTTACTTCTATATGTAAACTGCATCAAATATACTTGTATTTAATGTGAATACACTGTTATACCATGAGGTTTTTTCTTTATATGTAAACAGCATCAAATATACTTGTATTCAATGTGAATACACTGTTATACCATGAGTTTTTACTTCTATATGTATACTGCATCAAATATACTTGTATTCAATGTGAATACACTGTTATACCATGAGTTTTTACTTCTATATGTAAACTGCATCAAATATACTTGTATTCAATGTGAATACACTGTTATACCATGAGTTTTTACTTCTATATGTAAACTGCATGAAATATACTTGTATTCAATGTGAATACACTGTTATACCATGAGTTTTTACTTCTATATGTAAACTGCATCAAATATACTTGTATTCAATGTGAATACACTGTTATACCATGAGTTTTTACTTCTATATGTAAACTGCATCAAATATACTTGTATTCAATGTGAATACACTGTTATACCATGAGTTTTTACTTCTATATGTAAACAGCATCAAATATACTTGTATTCAATGTGAATACACTGTTATACCATGAGTTTTTACTTCTATATGTAAACAGCATCAAATATACTTGTATTCAATGTGAATACACTGTTATACCATGAGTTTTTACTTCTATATGTAAACAGCATCAAATATACTTGTATTCAATGTGAATACACTGTTATACCATGAGTTTTTACTTCTATATGTAAAAACTGCATCAAATATACTTGTATTCAATGTGAATACACTGTTATACCATGAGTTTTTACTTCTATATGTAAACAGCATCAAATATACTTGTATTCAATGTGAATACACTGTTATACCATGAGTTTTTACTTCTATATGTAAACTGCATCAAATATACTTGTATTCAATGTGAATACACTGTTATACCATGAGTTTTTACTTCTATATGTAAACAGCATCAAATATACTTGTATTCAATGTGAATACACTGTTATACCATGAGTTTTTACTTCTATATGTAAACAGCATCAAATATACTTGTATTCAATGTGAATACACTGTTATACCATGAGTTTTTACTTCTATATGTAAACAGCATCAAATATACTTGTATTCAATGTGAATACACTGTTATACCATGAGTTTTTACTTCTATATGTAAACTGCATCAAATATACTTGTATTCAATGTGAATACACTGTTATACCATGAGTTTTTACTTCTATATGTAAACAGCATCAAATATACTTGTATTCAATGTGAATACACTGTTATACCATGAGTTTATACTTCTATATGTAAACAGCATCAAATATACTTGTATTCAATGTGAATACACTGTTATACCATGAGTTTTTCCTTCTATATGTAAACAGCATCAAATATACTTGTATTCAATGTGAATACACTGTTATACCATGAGTTTTTTCTTCTATAATGTAAACTGCATCAAATATACTTGTATTCAATGTGAATACACTGTTATACCATGAGTTTTACTTCTATATGTAAACTGCATCAAATATACTTGTATTCAATGTGAATACACTGTTATACCATGAGTTTTACTTCTATATGTAAACTGCATCAAATATACTTGTATTCAATGTGAATACACTGTTATACCATGAGTTTTTACTTCTATATGTAAACTGCATCAAATATACTTGTATTTCAATGTGAATACACTGTTATACCATGAGTTTTTACTTCTATATGTAAACTGCATCAAATATACTTGTATTCAATGTGAATACACTGTTATACCATGAGTTTTTCCTTCTATATGTAAACAGCATCAAATATACTTGTATTCAATGTGAATACACTGTTATACCATGAGTTTTTACTTCTATATGTAAACAGCATCAAATATACTTGTATTCAATGTGAATACACTGTTATACCATGAGTTTTTACTTCTATATGTAAACAGCATCAAATATACTTGTATTCAATGTGAATACACTGTTATACCATGAGTTTTTACTTCTATATGTAAACAGCATCAAATATACTTGTATTCAATGTGAATACACTGTTATACCATGAGTTTTTACTTCTATATGTAAACTGCATCAAATATACTTGTATTCAATGTGAATACACTGTTATACCATGAGTTTTTACTTCTATATGTAAACAGCATCATAATATACTTGTATTCAATGTGAATACACTGTTATACCATGAGTTTTTACTTCTAAATGTAAATACAGCATCAAATATACTTGTATTCAATGTGAATACACTGTTATACCATGAGTTTTTTCTTCTATGTATAATGCATCAAATATACTTGTATTCAATGTGAATACACTGTTATACCATGAGTTTTTACTTCTATATGTATACTGCATCAAATATACTTGTATTCAATGTGAATACACTGTTATACCATGAGTTTTACTTCTATATGTAAACTGCATCAAATATACTTGTATTCAATGTGAATACACTGTTATACCATGAGTTTTTACTTCTATATGTAAACAGCATCAAATATACTTGTATTCAATGTGAATACACTGTTATACCATGAGTTTTTACTTCTATATGTAAACAGCATCAAATATACTTGTATTCAATGTGAATACACTGTTATACCATGAGTTTTTACTTCTACTATATGTAAACTGCATCAAATATACTTGTATTCAATGTGAATACACTGTTATACCATGAGTTTTTACTTCTATATGTAAACAGCATCAAATATACTTGTATTCAATGTGAATACACTGTTATACCATGAGTTTTTACTTCTATATATAAAATACATCAAATATACTTGTATTCAATGTGAATACACTGTTATACCATGAGTTTTTACTTCTATATGTAAACAGCATCAAATATACTTGTATTCAATGTGAATACACTGTTATACCATGAGTTTTTACTTCTATATGTAAACTGCATCAAATATACTTGTATTCAATGTGAATACACTGTTATACCATGAGTTTTTACTTCTATATGTAAACTGCATCAAATATACTTGTATTCAATGTGAATACACTGTTATACCATGAGTTTTTACTTCTATATGTAAACAGCATCAAATATACTTGTATTCAATGTGAATACACTGTTATACCATGAGTTTTTACTTCTATATATATATAGGCATCAAATATACTTGTATTCAATGTGAATACACTGTTATACCATGAGTTTTTACTTCTTAATATGTAAACTGCATCAAATATACTTGTATTCAATGTGAATACACTGTTATACCATGATTTTTACTTCTATATGTAAACTGCATCAAATATACTTGTATTCAATGTGAATACACTGTTATACCATGAGTTTTTACTTCTATATGTAAACAGCATCAAATATACTTGTATTCAATGTGAATACACTGTTATACCATGAGTTTTTACTTCTATATGTAAACAGCATCAAATATACTTGTATTCAATGTGAATACACTGTTATACCATGAGTTTTTTACTTCTATATGTAAACAGCATCAAATATACTTGTATTCAATGTGAATACACTGTTATACCATGAGTTTTTACTTCTATATGTAAACAGCATCAAATATACTTGTATTCAATGTGAATACACTGTTATACCATGAGTTTTTACTTCTATATGTAAACTGCATAAAATATACTTGTATTCAATGTGAATACACTGTTATACCATGAGTTTTTACTTCTATATGTAAACAGCATCAAATATACTTGTATTCAATGTGAATACACTGTTATACCATGAGTTTTTACTTCTATATATAAACTGCATCAAATATACTTGTATTCAATGTGAATACACTGTTATACCATGAGTTTTTACTTCTATATGTAAACAGCATCAAATATACTTGTATTCAATGTGAATACACTGTTATACCATGAGTTTTTACTTCTATATGTAAACAGCATCAAATATACTTGTATTCAATGTGAATACACTGTTATACCATGAGTTTTTACTTCTATATGTAAACTGCATCAAATATACTTGTATTCAATGTGAATACACTGTTATACCATGAGTTTTTACTTCTATATAGTAAACAGCATCAAATATACTTGTATTCAATGTGAATACACTGTTATACCATGAGTTTTTACTTCTATATGTAAACTGCATCAAATATACTTGTATTCAATGTGAATACACTGTTATACCATGAGTTTTTACTTCTATATGTAAACTGCATCAAATATACTTGTATTCAATGTGAATACACTGTTATACCATGAGTTTTTACTTCTATATGTAAACAGCATCAAATATACTTGTATTCAATGTGAATACACTGTTATACCATGAGTTTTTACTTCTATATGTAAACAGCATCAAATATACTTGTATTCAATGTGAATACACTGTTATACCATGAGTTTTTACTTCTATATGTAAACAGCATCAAATATACTTGTATTCAATGTGAATACACTGTTATACCATGAGTTTTTACTTCTATATATACTACAGCATCAAATATACTTGTATTCAATGTGAATACACTGTTATACCATGAGTTTTTACTTCTATATGTAAACTGCATCAAATATACTTGTATTCAATGTGAATACACTGTTATACCATGAGTTTTTACTTCTATATGTAAACAGCATCAAATATACTTGTATTCAATGTGAATACACTGTTATACCATGAGTTTTTACTTCTATATGTAAACAGCATCAAATATACTTGTATTCAATGTGAATACACTGTTATACCATGAGTTTATACTTCTATATGTAAACTGCATCAAATATACTTGTATTCAATGAGAATACACTGTTATACCATGAGTTTTTACTTCTATATGTAAACAGCATCAAATATACTTGTATTCAATGTGAATACACTGTTATACCATGAGTTTTTACTTCTATATGTATACTGCATCAAATATACTTGTATTCAATGTGAATACACTGTTATACCATGAGTTTTTACTTCTATATGTAAACAGCATCAAATATACTTGTATTCAATGTGAATACACTGTTATACCATGAGTTTTTACTTCTATATGTAAACTGCATCAAATATACTTGTATTCAATGTGAATACACTGTTATACCATGAGTTTTTACTTCTATATGTAAACTGCATCAAATATACTTGTATTCAATGTGAATACACTGTTATACCATGAGTTTTTACTTCTATATGTAAACAGCATCAAATATACTTGTATTCAATGTGAATACACTGTTATACCATGAGTTTTTACTTCTATATGTAAACTGCATCAAATATACTTGTATTCAATGTGAATACACTGTTATACCATGAGTTTTTACTTCTATATGTAAACTGCATCAAATATACTTGTATTCAATGTGAATACACTGTTATACCATGAGTTTTTACTTCTATATGTAAACTGCATCAAATATACTTGTATTCAATGTGAATACACTGTTATACCATGAGTTTTTACTTCTATATGTAAACAGCATCAAATATACTTGTATTCAATGTGAATACACTGTTATACCATGAGTTTTTACTTCTATATGTAAACAGCATCAAATATACTTGTATTCAATGTGAATACACTGTTATACCATGAGTTTTTACTTCTATATGTAAACAGCATCAAATATACTTGTATTCAATGTGAATACACTGTTATACCATGAGTTTTTACTTCTATATGTAAACAGCATCAAATATACTTGTATTCAATGTGAATACACTGTTATACCATGAGGTTTTACTTCTATATGTAAACTGCATCAAATATACTTGTATTCAATGTGAATACACTGTTATACCATGAGTTTTTACTTCTATATGTAAACAGCATCAAATATACTTGTATTCAATGTGAATACACTGTTATACCATGAGTTTTTACTTCTATATGTAAACTGCATCAAATATACTTGTATTCAATGTGAATACACTGTTATACCATGAGTTTTTCCTTCTATATGTAAACAGCATCAAATATACTTGTATTCAATGTGAATACACTGTTATACCATGAGTTTTTACTTCTATATGTAAACAGCATCAAATATACTTGTATTCAATGTGAATACACTGTTATACCATGAGTTTTTACTTCTATATGTATACTGCATCAAATATACTTGTATTTAATGTGAATACACTGTTATACCATGAGTTTTTACTTCTATATGTAAACAGCATCAAATATACTTGTATTCAATGTGAATACACTGTTATACCATGAGTTTTTACTTCTATATGTAAACTGCATCAAATATACTTGTATTCAATGTGAATACACTGTTATACCATGAGTTTTTACTTCTATATGTAAACTGCATCAAATATACTTGTATTCAATGTGAATACACTGTTATACCATGAGTTTTTACTTCTATATGTAAACAGCATCAAATATACTTGTATTCAATGTGAATACACTGTTATACCATGAGTTTTTACTTCTATATGTAAACTGCATACAAATATACTTGTATTCAATGTGAATACACTGTTATACCATGAGTTTTTACTTCTATATGTAAACAGCATCAAATATACTTGTATTCAATGTGAATACACTGTTATACCATGAGTTTTTACTTCTATATGTAAACTGCATCAAATATACTTGTATTCAATGTGAATACACTGTTATACCATGAGTTTTTACTTCTATATGTAAACTGCATCAAATATACTTGTATTCAATGTGAATACACTGTTATACCATGAGTTTTTCCTTCTATATGTAAACAGCATCAAATATACTTGTATTCAATGTGAATACACTGTTATACCATGATTTTTTACTTCTATATGTAAACAGCATCAAATATACTTGTATTCAATGTGAATACACTGTTATACCATGAGTTTATACTTCTATATGTAAACTGCATCAAATATACTTGTATTCAATGTGAATACACTGTTATACCATGAGTTTTTACTTCTATATGTAAACAGCATCAAATATACTTGTATTCAATGTGAATACACTGTTATACCATGAGTTTTTACTTCTATATGTAAACTGCATCAAATATACTTGTATTCAATGTGAATACACTGTTATACCATGAGTTTTTACTTCTATATGTAAACAGCATCAAATATACTTGTATTCAATGTGAATACACTGTTATACCATAAGTTTTTACTTCTATATGTATACTGCATCAAATATACTTGTATTCAATGTGAATACACTGTTATACCATGAGTTTTTACTTCTATATGTAAACTGCATCAAATATACTTGTATTCAATGTGAATACACTGTTATACCATGAGTTTTTACTTCTATATGTAAACAGCATCAAATATACTTGTATTCAATGTGAATACACTGTTATACCATGAGTTTTTACTTCTATATGTAAACTGCATCAAATATACTTGTATTCAATGTGAATACACTGTTATACCATGAGTTTTTACTTCTATATGTAAACTGCATCAAATATACTTGTATTCAATGTGAATACACTGTTATACCATGAGTTTTTACTTCTATATGTAAACTGCATCAAATATACTTGTATTCAATGTGAATACACTGTTATACCATGAGTTTTTACTTCTATATGTAAACAGCATCAAATATACTTGTATTCAATGTGAATACACTGTTATACCATAAGTTTTTACTTCTATATGTAAACAGGATCAAATATACTTGTATTCAATGTGAATACACTGTTATACCATGAGTTTTTCCTTCTATATGTAAACAGCATCAAATATACTTGTATTCAATGTGAATACACTGTTATACCATGAGTTTTTACTTCTATATGTAAACAGCATCAAATATACTTGTATTCAATGTGAATACACTGTTATACCATGAGTTTTTACTTCTATATGTAAACTGCATAAAATATACTTGTATTCAATGTGAATACACTGTTATACCATGAGTTTTTACTTCTATATGTAAACAGCATCAAATATACTTGTATTCAATGTGAATACACTGTTATACCATGAGTTTTTACTTCTATATATAAACTGCATCAAATATACTTGTATTCAATGTGAATACACTGTTATACCATGAGTTTTTCCTTCTATATGTAAACAGCATCAAATATACTTGTATTCAATGTGAATACACTGTTATACCATGAGTTTTTACTTCTATATGTAAACAGGATCAAATATACTTGTATTCAATGTGAATACACTGTTATACCATGAGTTTTTACTTCTATATGTATACTGCATCAAATATACTTGTATATAATGTGAATACACTGTTATACCATGAGTTTTTACTTCTATATGTAAACAGCATCAAATATACTTGTATTCAATGTGAATACACTGTTATACCAAGAGTTTTTTCTTCTATATGTAAACTGCATCAAATATACTTGTATTCAATGTGAATACACTGTTATACCATGAGTTTTTACTTCTATATGTAAACTGCATCAAATATACTTGTATTCAATGTGAATACACTGTTATACCATGAGTTTTTACTTCTATATGTAAACAGCATCAAATATACTTGTATTCAATGTGAATACACTGTTATACCATGAGTTTTTACTTCTATATGTAAACTGCATGGAATATACTTGTATTCAATGTGAATACACTGTTATACCATGAGTTTTTACTTCTATATGTAAACAGCATCAAATATACTTGTATTCAATGTGAATACACTGTTATACCATGAGTTTTTACTTCTATATATAAACTGCATCAAATATACTTGTATTCAATGTGAATACACTGTTATACCATGAGTTTTTACTTCTATATGTAAACTGCATCAAATATACTTGTATTCAATGTGAATACACTGTTATACCATGAGTTTTTCCTTCTATATGTAAACAGCATCAAATATACTTGTATTCAATGTGAATACACTGTTATACCATGAGTTTTTACTTCTATATGTAAACAGGATCAAATATACTTGTATTCAATGTGAATACACTGTTATACCATGAGTTTATACTTCTATATGTAAACTGCATCAAATATACTTGTATTCAATGTGAATACACTGTTATACCATGAGTTTTTACTTCTATATGTAAACAGGATCAAATATACTTGTATTCAATGTGAATACACTGTTATACCATGAGTTTTTACTTCTATATGTAAACTGCATCAAATATACTTGTATTTAATGTGAATACACTGTTATACCATGAGTTTTTACTTCTATATGTAAACAGCATCAAATATACTTGTATTCAATGTGAATACACTGTTATACCATGAGTTTTTACTTCTATATGTATACTGCATCAAATATACTTGTATTCAATGTGAATACACTGTTATACCATGAGTTTTTACTTCTATATGTAAACTGCATCAAATATACTTGTATTCAATGTGAATACACTGTTATACCATGAGTTTTTTACTTCTATATGTAAACAGCATCAAATATACTTGTATTCAATGTGAATACACTGTTATACCATGAGTTTTTACTTCTATATATATACTGCATCAAATATACTTGTATTCAATGTGAATACACTGTTATACCATGAGTTTTTACTTCTATATGTAAACTGCATCAAATATACTTGTATTCAATGTGAATACACTGTTATACCATGAGTTTTTACTTCTATATGTAAACTGCATCAAATATACTTGTATTCAATGTGAATACACTGTTATACCATGAGTTTTTTCTTCTATATGTAAACAGCATCAAATATACTTGTATTCAATGTGAATACACTGTTATACCATGAGTTTTTACTTCTATATGTAAACAGGATCAAATATACTTGTATTCAATGTGAATACACTGTTATACCATGAGTTTTTCCTTCTATATGTAAACAGCATCAAATATACTTGTATTCAATGTGAATACACTGTTATACCATGAGTTTTTACTTCTATATGTAAACAGGATCAAATATACTTGTATTCAATGTGAATACACTGTTATACCATGAGTTTTTACTTCTATATGTAAACTGCATAAAATATACTTGTATTCAATGTGAATACACTGTTATACCATGAGTTTTTACTTCTATATGTAAACAGCATCAAATATACTTGTATTCAATGTGAATACACTGTTATACCATGAGTTTTTACTTCTATATATAAACTGCATCAAATATACTTGTATTCAATGTGAATACACTGTTATACCATGAGTTTTTACTTCTATATGTATACTGCATCAAATATACTTGTATTCAATGTGAATACACTGTTATACCATGAGTTTTTACTTCTATATGTAAACAGCATCAAATATACTTGTATTCAATGTGAATACACTGTTATACCATGAGTTTTTACTTCTATATGTAAACAGCATCAAATATACTTGTATTCAATGTGAATACACTGTTATACCATGAGTTTATACTTCTATATGTATACTGCATCAAATATACTTGTATTCAATGTGAATACACTGTTATACCATGAGTTTTTACTTCTATATGTAAACAGAATCAAATATACTTGTATTCAATGTGAATACACTGTTATACCATGAGTTTTTACTTCTATATGTAAACTGCATCAAATATACTTGTATATAATGTGAATACACTGTTATACCATGAGTTTTTACTTCTATATGTAAACAGCATCAAATATACTTGTATTCAATGTGAATACACTGTTATACCATGAGTTTTTACTTCTATATGTAAACTGCATCAAATATACTTGTATTCAATGTGAATACACTGTTATACCATGAGTTTTTACTTCTATATGTAAACTGCATCAAATATACTTGTATTCAATGTGAATACACTGTTATACCATGAGTTTTTACTTCTATATGTAAACAGCATCAAATATACTTGTATTCAATGTGAATACACTGTTATACCATGAGTTTTTACTTCTATATGTAAACAGGATCAAATATACTTGTATTCAATGTGAATACACTGTTATACCATGAGTTTTTACTTCTATATGTAAACTGCATCAAATATACTTGTATTCAATGTGAATACACTGTTATACCATGAGTTTTTACTTCTATATGTAAACAGCATCAAATATACTTGTATTCAATGTGAATACACTGTTATACCATGAGTTTTTACTTCTATATGTATACTGCATCAAATATACTTGTATATAATGTGAATACACTGTTATACCATGAGTTTTTACTTCTATATGTAAACAGCATCAAATATACTTGTATTCAATGTGAATACACTGTTATACCATGAGTTTTTACTTCTATATGTAAACTGCATCAAATATACTTGTATTCAATGTGAATACACTGTTATACCATGAGTTTTTACTTCTATATGTAAACTGCATCAAATATACTTGTATTCAATGTGAATACACTGTTATACCATGAGTTTTTACTTCTATATGTAAACTGCATCAAATATACTTGTATTCAATGTGAATACACTGTTATACCATGAGTTTTTACTTCTATATGTAAACTGCATCAAATATACTTGTATTCAATGTGAATACACTGTTATACCATGAGTTTTTACTTCTATATGTAAACAGCATCAAATATACTTGTATTCAATGTGAATACACTGTTATACCATGAGTTTTTACTTCTATATGTAAACAGGATCAAATATACTTGTATTCAATGTGAATACACTGTTATACCATGAGTTTTTACTTCTATATGTAAACTGCATCAAAATATACTTGTATTCAATGTGAATACACTGTTATACCATGAGTTTTTACTTCTATATGTAAACAGCATCAAATATACTTGTATTCAATGTGAATACACTGTTATACCATGAGTTTTTACTTCTATATATAAACTGCATCAAATATACTTGTATTCAATGTGAATACACTGTTATACCATGAGTTTTTACTTCTATATGTATACTGCATCAAATATACTTGTATTCAATGTGAATACACTGTTATACCATGAGTTTTTCCTTCTATATGTAAACAGCATCAAATATACTTGTATTCAATGTGAATACACTGTTATACCATGATTTTTTACTTCTATATGTAAACAGGATCAAATATACTTGTATTCAATGTGAATACACTGTTATACCATGAGTTTATACTTCTATATGTATACTGCATCAAATATACTTGTATTCAATGTGAATACACTGTTATACAATGAGTTTTTACTTCTATATGTAAACAGAATCAAATATACTTGTATTCAATGTGAATACACTGTTATACCATGAGTTTTTACTTCTATATGTATACTGCATCAAATATACTTGTATATAATGTGAATACACTGTTATACCATGAGTTTTTACTTCTATATGTAAACAGCATCAAATATACTTGTATTCAATGTGAATACACTGTTATACAATAAGTTTTTACTTCTAAATGTATACTGCATCAAATATACTTGTATTCAATGTGAATACACTGTTATACCATGAGTTTTTACTTCTATATGTAAACTGCATCAAATATACGTGTATTCAATGTGAATACACTGTTATAACATGAGTTTTTACTTCTATATGTAAACAGCATCAAATATACTTGTATTCAATGTGAATACACTGTTATACCATGAGTTTTTACTTCTATATGTAAATCTGCATCAAATATACTTGTATTCAATGTGAATACACTGTTATACCATGAGTTTTTACTTCTATATGTATACTGCATCAAATATACTTGTATTGAATGTGAATACACTGTTATACCATGATTTTTTACTTCTATATGTAAACTGCATCAAATATACTTGTATTCAATGTGAATACACTGTTATACCATGAGTTTTTTCTTCTATATGTAAACAGCATCAAATATACTTGTATTCAATGAGAATACACTGTTATACCATAAGTTTTTACTTCTATATGTAAACAGGATCAAATATACTTGTATTCAATGTGAATACACTGTTATACCATGAGTTTTTCCTTCAATATGTAAACAGCATCAAATATACTTGTATTCAATATGAATACACTGTTATACCATGAGTTTCTACTTCTATATGTAAACAGGATCAAATATACTTGTATTCAATGTGAATACACTGTTATACCATGAGTTTTTACTTCTATATGTATTCTGCATAAAATATACTTGTATTCAATGTGAATACACTGTTATAACATGATTTTTTACTTCTATATGTAAACAGCATCAAATATACTTGTATTCAATGTGAATACACTGTTATACCATGAGTTTTTACTTCTATATATATACTGCATCAAATATACTTGTATTCAATGTGAATACACTGTTATACCATGAGTTTTTACTTCAATATGTATACTGCATCAAATATACTTGTATTCAATGTGAATACACTGTTATACCATGAGTTTTTCCTTCTATATGTAAACAGCATCAAATATACTTGTATTCAATGAGAATACACTGTTATACCATGAGTTTTTACTTCTATATGTAAACAGGATCAAATATACTTGTATTCAATGTGAATACACTGTTATACCATGAGTTTATACTTCTATATGTATACTGCATCAAATATACTTGTATTCAATAAGAATACACTGTTATACAATGAGTTTCTACTTCTATATGTAAACAGGATCAAATATACTTGTATTCAATGTGAATACACTGTTATACCATGAGTTTTTACTTCTATATGTATAAACTGCATCAAATATACTTGTATATAATGTGAATACACTGTTATACCATGAGTTTTTACTTCTATATGTAAACAGCATCAAATATACTATTATTCAATGTGAATACACTGTTATACAATAAGTTTTTACTTCTAAATGTATACTGCATCAAATATACTTGTATTCAATGTGAATACACTGTTATACCATGAGTTTTTACTTCTATATGTATTCTGCATCAAATATTCGTGTATTCAATGTGAATACACTGTTATAACATGAGTTTTTACTTCTATATGTAAACAGCATCAAATATACTTGTATTCAATGTGAATACACTGTTATACCACAAGTTTTTACTTCTATATGTAAACAGGATCAAATATACTTGTATTCAATGTGAATACACTGTTATACCATGAGTTTTTACTTCTATATGTATACTGCATCAAATATACTTGTATTCAATAAGAATACACTGTTATACCATGAGTTTCTCCTTCTATATGTAAACAGGATCAAATATACTTGTATTCAATGTGAATACACTGTTATACCATGAGTTTATACTTCTATATGTATACTGCATCAAATATACTTGTATATAATGTGAATACACTGTTATACCATGAGTTTTTACTTCTATATGTAAACAGCATCAAATATACTTGTATTCAATGTGAATACACTGTTATACCATGAGTTTTTTCTTCTAAATGTATACTGCATCAAATATACTTGTATTCAATGTGAATACACTGTTATACCATGAGTTTTTACTTCTATATATATACTGCATCAAATATACTTGTATTCAATGTGAATACACTGTTATACCATGAGTTTTTACTTCTATATGTATACTGCATCAAATATACTTGTATTGAATGTGAATCCACTGTTATACCATGAGTTTTTACTTCTATATGTATTCTGCATCAAATATACTTGTATTCAATGTGAATACACTGTTATACCATGAGTTTTTTCTTCTATATGTAAACAGCATCAAATATACTTGTATTCAATAAGAATACACTGTTATACCACAAGTTTTTACTTCTATATGTAAACAGGATCAAATATACTTGTATTCAATGTGAATACACTGTTATACCATGAGTTTTTACTTCTATATGTATACTGCATCAAATATACTTGTATTCAATAAGAATACACTGTTATACCATGAGTTTCTACTTCTATATGTAAACGGGATCAAATATACTTGTATTCAATGTGAATACACTGTTATACCATGAGTTTATACTTCTATATGTATACTGCATCAAATATACTTGTATATAATGTGAATACACTGTTATACCATGAGTTTTTACTTCTATATGTAAACAGCATCAAATATACTTGTATTCAATGTGAATACACTGTTATACCATGAGTTTTTTCTTCTTCTAAATGTATACTGCATCAAATATACTTGTATTCAATGTGAATACACTGTTATACCATGAGTTTTACTTCTATATGTATACTGCATCAAATATTGTCACACGAGTTGTATTGGGACAAGAACAAACAAATACAACAAGTGATGACTTAAATTCTAAACAATGGTTTAACTCAAACAAAAGGGATAACCATTACCAAAAGTTGGAGAAGCGTCTGAAGAACTCTAGGGAAACCAGGGAACTTGTCTTTTACCGAATTTTACACTTGCATTTATACTGCTATGCTAATTACGCCCCTTCCGGAGCGCATGTCTCCGTATCTACTTCTAGTACTGATTATCTGCAATGATTCAGTCCCACGGTCGCAGCGTAGTTCAATGAGCGGGTGAATCATCTCTGTAAAGAGATAAACATTTACCCCTTTTCACCCGCGACAGGTCCCCCTTCTTTAAGACAGGCGACCCGACTGTACTTATCTACCTGCGATAAAGCATGAAGGTTACCCTTGTTAACACTAACTATAACACCAATGTAAAAGAAATGGAACTGATAGGCAATGATTGTGATCCTCGAAGGTTATTGAAACTGAATAAAAATCGGGCACAGCCTTTCTGCTGGCACAGTTCATTTTCAGTTTTGGTGTGATACAGGTCTTTCAAGATGTTCACCCTTTCCGATGTATTGTCCGACTGGCGGTATTTTGACGTTGCCGTTGTGCGCTTCGCTGAGATTGCCTTCCGTAATCCTGTGAGCCGGTACCGTCGCCTGAATGTAAGTGATCGGAGGCTGTTTGCCACACTCCTAAACGATGCTAAGGTTACGGGTACCTCTTTGGATTTTACACCGTTTTCAGGGGAAGTTTGGGAATTGGACTTCTATTACAGGTATGTTTCCCTTTGTGTTCTAGGAAATTTCTTCATCATGATTTTAACTTTTTTTTTTTTTTTTTTTCTTCATTCTTTTAGTACGTATCCCGGCTACGCGAAGTATCGCGATTTTTATTCCCACAACTATGCTAGACTTCTGTGGTGGCTTGAGTCAGGTGAGGATGTTTATCATCCGTCCCCCCGACGTTCCGACTTCCATTCAGAGGTTTTGTTCTCCACGGTGGAGGCTCGGCTGGCAGCCCGACTGGTCGCGCTGGAAGTTTTGAACCTCTGGGGGAGAATCCGGAATCTGAAGCCTTATAATTTTTTCCTTTGTCAATTGCAATCCGGTATTCCCTTTTTGAATTTTCAATACATTTTTTAACACAGCTCTTCTCTTTTCTTGTTTCTACGCTAGAGGGCATCATAGGCTAAGTTTGACACAATGGTACATGATTACTATAGGTGCATAATAACTACGGGAGGTGAATTATTGTTTTACAGGTTCTGCATTTCCAACTCTTCCCTCCCGCGGTCTTCGGGTGGTAGGCTGACCACATCGTGCTGTTCGTGAGCAGCTAACCTTGCACTAAGTAGGTAAAATTTATAACCCAAAAATGTGATTCCCATACTTAATACTACAGCTATTATTATTAATTCATATGGGTATCGGGCAGAAGATGTCTCCATCTGTTTATCCACTTTGGTCACAAGGTTGCGAATTTGTTCCCCCGTCATTTCAGCAGCTAACCTGGCGCGGTCATTCCGTTGAAGTAATTCACTAATGATGTCTATCGAACTCGTGTTCTCCCGCGGAATTTCGATGATGACGTGCTTCCCGCTGCTGTTACTGGTTGGGTCCTGAGAAAAAACGTTGACAGATGGCAGCACCGCCGCTTGAAGGTTCGGGGCTTCTATGCTTCCCTCCATGCTGGCTGGGAAGACCCAATCTTCTGTTCTCGCCGTACAACCCAAAGGTACTTCAAATATTCCAACCGCTGGTAATGTTAGCGTTCTTAGGGGCGGTTGTCCAACATTGGGTGGACATGAGAATACTATGTCGTGTGGTTTCGTCGCCGAGAAGGCCCATTGATTTGCTCCAATGTATACGACTTCTGGACCTCGCCAATCTGCAAATTTTTTCCGGCACTGCGTCTTGATTCGAGGTACATCGTTCATGAATGCTGCTATGGCGCAGGACTTGCGAGCGTTCCGTTTGCTGATGCCCGTATGGAATTTACATAACGGTCGACCTATTTTACTGCACTCCCGGACGTCGTCTTTGGAGAGTTCCAGGAATGTTTCGAGGTCAGCTGCTACTGCAAGAAAGTTTGGTAAGTTGCTAAAGCTGACACTATGCGTTCCATTATCTGCAGCCCCCGGCAGGTTGATGATCTGAAACAGCTTATACTGTTGAGCATGATCGAAGATAGGGACCTGAATGAAGATCCTGAAATGATGTTCCAATGCTGCCACCGTGACTGTGGATTCACGATAAGCCACCCAAAGCTCATCGCTGGAAATTGACCATCCTCTAGGTAATTGTCGGTTGACATTTTTAATCACTGCGTTAAATCGTGCTGGGGAAACGATTTGAGGGGCTAAATGCCCGTTTGCTAATAGACTGAATCCTATGTTGAGGCTATCGGCAAGTTGGTGTAGCCATTGCAGGATTTGATTCAGCGCCTCAAACGTGTCGTCCAGCTGGAAGAAATACTCGAAATGGTCTAAGTCAAGCTCTTCTAGCTTTGTATTCCACTCTAATAATTGTGCGGTCACGCTTTGCAAGGACGCAAACTGTCCTCGGAGCTCTCTAATCAACTGAGAGTTGGCTCTGGATTCCCACAACGATTCGTTCAGAACGGTAGCTTGCTTGTCCATAATGTGTATCATTTCCTTTTGATTCAGTTTAACCTGTTGCACCTGACTGTTTAATTCTTCTAGGTCCTGCTGTGTTGAAACGCCAAAAAGCCATTTGAGAGCTGATCCACCTCCGTCGATGAGACTACGTCGGTTTCTTAGGTTGGTGTTTAAGGCTTCTTTCACGGTCGCGAATTGCTCGGTCACGCTCTCCAGTTCCTTCGAGAAACTTCGTAATTTGCTGAAAATTCTTTTGGCTGCTATTTTTTGTGGTCGAGATCCTTGCTGTTTCCACTTGTCTGCCACTGCTTGTTGTTGGAGAATTTTCTGTTGCAAGTAAGCTATTGCTGCTCCAGCCGGCCCTAAATCGAGGTCAGTTACGATTGTCCATGCTGATTCACTGAAAGCGACATCTACATGTTCTTTAAAAATCGTGTTTTCTCTCAGGATCAGTGCCGTAACCATTGGTGGATTGAAGACCGTAAACAGGAGCATCAAGAATGGTACCAAGCAAGTTAGGTACCTAGCGGGTGGTCTTCTGTTACGGATGGGCCTTTGAGCTTGTGCTATTTCAGTTGAAGTGGAGGGCGCTACCACGACGCCATCTGCTGTGGGATGTTCGGTAACTGTTTCCTTGTCACCTGCTACCGCTTGAGGGCTGGTAACTGCTGGTACATCTTGTGATTCAATTTCTTGATCTTCCCTGTGTTCTTTTTCGGTGGTTTCTTCTAAATTGTTTGGAGCTATTTCTTGTGGGAGCTGCCATTCATTTGAGGCTTCAAAGAATGGCTTCATACGGATGACGTGCACAATATCCGTTTTCCCTCGACCGGTTGCTGATGTCACCTCATAATTCACCGGCGTGGTTTTCCTCAACACTTTAAAAGGTCCCAACCACCGGTGAAGGAGTTTTTCGGATTTTCCCACTTTTCTGAATGGTTTGTACACTAGCACTAAATCTCCGGATTGGAAGGACAGATCCCGATGATGTGAGTCGTACCTCTCTTTCTGTTTGTTTTTTACCTCTTCCATTCTAGTTTTCACTATTTCTTTAGCTGTCGATAATTCTATCAATAGGCGATCTGCGTAATCTCTTGTGGCGCCATCTTCTGTCAACAATGGATTCGGATCCGCGCCCAGCTCCAGGTCGATTGGTAATTTCGGCTCGCGTCCGTAGAGGAGAAAGAATGGAGAGTATCCTGTGGATTCTTGCCTGGCTGTGTTGTACGCAAAGCACACATACTGTAGGGTCTCATCCCAATCCCGCTGGTCAGTACTAACATACATGGAAAGCATTGCTGCTAACGTATGATTCATTCTTTCCACAGCCCCGTTTGCTTGAGGATGATAACTGGATGTTGTTTTGTGGTTGGTGTGTAACTTTTTGACCACTGCCTGAGTTAACTCAGCAACGAAGCATTTTCCTCGATCAGTGATGATTTGTTCTGGAGCTCCATGGCGAAGAAAAATTTGGTTAACGAAGAACTCAGCGACATCTTCTGCTTTGCCGGTTGGCATAGCTTTCAGCTCAACCCATTTAGTTAGGTAATCTACTGCAACAATTATCATTTTGTTACCCTTATGAGACAAAGGGAATGGACCTAGCAGATCCATACCCAATTTCTCAAAAGGTCTTTCTACTTTTATGCATTGCAGGAATCCCGGAGGTTTATCTGGAACTCCTTTTCTTCCTTGACAGCTCACGCAACTCTGAACGTAGCGAGTTATGTCAAGATTCATTTTCGGCCAAAAGAATCGACTGCAAATTTTGTGGAGGGTCCGCTTGATGCCTAAATGACCGGAAACAATGTCATCGTGATAAGCTTGCAAAATTCTTTCACGACATTCCACAGGTACACATAATCTTCTGTAATTTTTTCCATCCTTAAAAGTTTCTTTGTAGAGCTTTCCGTTGCACAGAACGAAGTTTTTCACCCTTTCTTTTCCGTCCTCGAGCTTCGAGATTTTTTCGCTCCAATCACGGTGAGCTCTTTGTTTGCGGATAAATGAGCCGTTTTCTTCGGGAGAAAGGATATCCACTGCATTTGGTCCAATGGCCGCAACGATGAAACATCGATCATCTTCCATTTCTTCGATCTGCTGAAGTGGGTTTCGTGAGAGGCAGTCGGCGTTGTCGTGTGTTTTCCCACTACGATATACGATAGTTATATCGTACTCCTGAAGCGAGAGACTCCAACGCGCTAAACGTCCGGCGAGGTCCCGTTTGCTCATTAACCAACACAACGCTTGATGATCGGTGATCACTTTCACTTGACAACCCCACACAAAACATCGAAACTTGGTAAGGCACCATACTAATGCAAGACATTCTTTCTCCGTGATAGAATAATTTGTTTCTGATTTTGATAATAAGCGGCTTGCGTAAGCTACTGGTCTTTCAACTCCATCGATGCGCTGTGCTAGTACACCTCCTATGCCGAAACCACAGGCGTCCGGTAGAATTTCCATCGGTAACTCGTAGTTTGGATGAGCTAGCACTGGAGCTGATGTAAGTGCTGCTTTTAGAGCGTTGAAGCTACTAACTTGATCCGTTCCCCAAATGAATGGAATGTCTTTCTTTGTTAGCGATGTAAGCGGACGTGCGATGGCTGCGAAATTCTGGATGTGACGCCGGTAATAGGAGCACAATCCCAGGAAGCTTTGTACTCGTTTGACTTTATTTGCTGTTGAATGGCCTACTGCTGGAGATGGAAAATTTTCCACCGCCTCTAGTTTTTCAGGATCCGGACCAACACCTTCCTTGGTAACGACGTGACCTAATACTTTTAATGTATTCTTAGCAAATGAGCATTTTGACCATTTTAGTTTCAGGTTGGCTTTTGCAAGGCAATCCAGCACTGATTGGAGTCGTTCCAAATGTTGTTCGAACGTTGCCGAGTAGACGATGACGTCATCTAGGTACACCAGGCACGTTGTCCATCGAAGTCCGGCTAAAATAATATCCATTGCCCGCTGAAATGTGCCCGGGGCATTAGTTAATCCAAATGGAAGAGCACGGAACTGATATAATCCATCCGCAGTTACGAAAGCTGTTTTCGGTCTATCCTTGCTGGCAACTGGCACCTGGTGATAACCGGATTGGAGATCAATGCTGGAGAAGATTGTAGCCCCCTCCAGGCGGCTCAATGTATCGGCCACACGAGGCAGCGGGTAGGAATCTTTTACGGTCACTGCATTAAGTTTGCGATAATCAACACAAAAACGCCAAGTTCCATCTTTCTTCTTTACTAGGACCACAGGTGAAGACCAAGGGCTGTCCGAGTGTTCAATTATTCCCTGGCGTAACATTCCTTCCACCTGTTCCTGGATCACAGCTCGTTCCTTCCAGGCACTCTTATAAGGGAGCTGGTGAATTGGAGGGTTAACTCCAGTGTTAATGTCGTGCTCCACCAACGTACAGTGCCCCAAATCATCTTCACTAAATGCGAAACAGCTGATGGAACTTTTGAGAATTTTCAATACCTCACTTTTTTTATCCTCGTGCAGGTTTTCTCCAATTCTGCTTTTCAAATTATCCAATAAATTTTTTGTTTTTTCATCCATTTCTTCAATCGTAGCATTTGTTCCTGGAACTTCACCAGATTCTTCTGCTTTTTCCACTTCTTGGATTTCTTCTAAAGTCCCCAATGTTACACCTTTCTCCAGCCACACTGATTTGGGAGACAGATTTGCTACAGGAATGTTTTCCAGGTCCTTCTGCACAAGGGCGTGACCCGTAGACAGACTTGTCGTGGCCATCAGTGAAACTGATGGTTTCAGGACACAAGCGCCTTCCAGTTTACTAGAAACTTTCGTTGGAACCGGTTTAATTGAATACGCTGGAATTTCCTGACGCTCGTTGGATACTAACACAGTATCTTCTGTTTCTTCCTTCGCAGGGAGGGAGACTACTGCAAGCGGTAAATCACCCATAGTGAGAAGAGGTTTCTCCGTCTGGTAATTAATCCGTATAGATCCAAATTGTTTGAGAAAATCATTTCCCATCAAAAGTTCAATTCCCGACATTGCCATAACGATTGCTTTTCCTTTCACAGATCTGTTTTTGTGCGTCACCAGGATTTCGGCTGCTCCTTCGGGCATCACTCGTGAACCGTTCGCGAGAATAATTCCGGAACCACTCCATGGCTGCTGAACGAATTGTGTTTTCTTCAATAATTCAGGAGAGATGACTGTCACTGCTGCACCAGTGTCAATTACTGCTGTTGCATTCACCTCACCACAAAACACAGGTTCTTTAATCAAGTTTGTTCCATCGAAGTTCAACAGGTGTTTTTCTTCCTGTACGTTAGGAGCTTGGGTCGCCAGATTTACTGCTGTATTCGCCGTTGACGGCGTAGCTGGCGCTGCATCCCGTGTCGGAGCTTTATAATTTGGAGATTCTGGATTTTTGAAACATTGCCGAGCGACGTGCCCGGGTTTCTTGCAATGGAAACAAAATGGTCTCCCGTCAGTAGAACGTCCTTTTGGCTTGTAGGGCCCTTTTGCCTTCTCTTGCTCCTTTGCCATTAATTTCTCACACGTGTCTTGGATTAACTCACGCATTGACTTCATAAATTCTGCTTGCTGGTCTGGATAGACGACGGAAAGGTTTGGTGCCTGCTCAAGAGGTTTATGTGGTTCCATTGCCGCATCCTTCCATCCTCTTGCTTCTGACATGAGCGACGCTTCCGTATAAGCTTTGGCCAGTGTTAAAAACTCTTCACATGTTTTAGGTTTCAACGGGTAAATTTTTCTAAGAAGGGCTGGTCGAAGGCCTCGAAAAAGGTGCTCCAATCGGTGTGCTTCCGACATATTCGAGTCGACCAGTCTGCAAAGGTTGAGGATTTCATAATAGTACCTAACAGTTGGCTCATCCATTCCTTGTGTTCTGCTTCTTAGTCTTGTTTCTTGGAAAAGGCCATAGTTGTCCGGTTGAAACTCTTTTAAAAACATCGAACGAAGGCCGGTAACTGCAGGTGTGGCAGGGTTCCCTCCTGCAGCAGGTTGTGCTGTCGTGTCTTCCCAGCCGTTCGGGATTCTTGCACACAGGAACCAGTTTCTTGCAGTATCGTCCAAGAACATATTGAAGTTATTACGTTTTTCGGCGTCACCCCATCCATTATGGGAGGAAATTGTCTCGTAGCGCTCCATCCATTGGCGCGCATCTTCATCCGGACTACCTCGAAAGATAGGCGGGCTAATAAATTTTCTGACAGCTGCCATAGCTTGTCTTTGTGGCTGCACAATAGGCCCTGATGGCACTATAAATTGTTGTCCACTGACTGGAACAACTGGACTTGCAGTTCTCAAAACGACCTCGGTTTCTGAATCCGAGTCTGAATCTCTTCCAGTCTCGACTGATTCACCCTGACTGTCAGCTTCTTCGGTCAAATGGTCCTTTGGAATAGGACCTTCAAAATTTAGGGCTTCACCAACAAAGGAAGTTCCACTCTCCAACGATGAGGCTGGGGTAGGTGAAGTTTCTACCGGAACGCTTGACAGTTCTCGAAGCGGATGTAATCGTCGGCTGGGGTCTCTTGGGCAACTAGGTAGCCGTGGGTTTGTCCTCTTCGGCATCGGCTAACAATGACTGCAGCACGACTTCGTTTACTCTCAGGCAACGAGCTGCGTCTTCAATAATTGCCACACCGCAGCAAAAAATTCGTTACTTACTGGTAACGAGCTGCGTCTCAAAAATTAAAACTCTGCAGCACTAATTCGTCACTTACGGGTAACGAGCTGCGTCTCCACCAATTGTCACACGAGTTGTATTGGGACAAGAACAAACAAATACAACAAGTGATGACTTAAATTCTAAACAATGGTTTAACTCAAACAAAAGGGATAACCATTACCAAAAGTTGGAGAAGCGTCTGAAGAACTCTAGGGAAACCAGGGAACTTGTCTTTTACCGAATTTTACACTTGCATTTATACTGCTATGCTAATTACGCCCCTTCCGGAGCGCATGTCTCCGTATCTACTTCTAGTACTGATTATCTGCAATGATTCATTCCCACGGTCGGAGCGTAGTTCAATGAGCGGGTGAATCATCTCTGTAAAGAGATAAACATTTACCCCTTTTCACCCGCGACAATATACTACTATTCAATGTGAATACACTGTTATACCATGTGTTTTACTTCTATATGTATACTGCATCAAATATACTTCTATTCAATGTGAATACACTGTTATACCATGAGTTTTTACTTCTATATGTAAACAGCATCAAATATACTTGTATTCAATGTGAATACACTGTTATACCATGAGTTTTTACTTCTAAATGTATACTGCATCAAATATACTTGTATTCAATGTGAATACACTGTTATACCATTTTTTTCTTCTATATGTATTATGCTTCAAATATACTTGTATTCAATGTGAATACACTGTTATACCATGAGTTTTACTTCTATATGTATACTGCATCAAATATACTTCTATTCAATGTGAATACACTGTTATACCATGTGTTTTACTTTTATATGTATACTGCATCAAATATACTTCTATTCAATGTGAATACACTGTTATACCATGAGTTTTTACTTCTATATGTATACTGCATCAAATATACTTTTATTGAATGTGAATACACTGTTGTACCATGAGTTTTTACTTCTATATGTATTCTGCATCAAATATACTTGTATTCAATGTGAATACACTGTTATACCATGGGTTTTTCCTTCTATATGTAAACAGCATCAAATATACTTGTATTCAATAAGAATACACTGTTATACCATGAGTTTCTACTTCTATATGTAAACAGGATCAAATATACTTGTATTCAATGTGAATACACTGTTATACCATGAGTTTTTACTTCTATATGTATACTGCATCAAATATACTTGTATATAAAGTGAATACACTGTTATATTATGAGTTTTTACTTCTATATGTAAACAGCATCAAATATACTATTATTCAATGTGAATACACTGTTATACAATAAGTTTTTACTTCTAAATGTATACTGCATCAAATATACTTGTATTCAATGTGAATACACTGTTATACCATGAGTTTTTACTTCTATATGTATTCTGCATCAAATATTCGTGTATTCAATGTGAATACACTGTTATAACATGATTTTTTACTTCTATATGTAAACAGCATCAAATATACTTGTATTCAATGTGAATACACTGTTATACCATGAGTTTTTACTTCTATATATATACTGCATCAAATATACTTGTATTCAATGTGAATACACTGTTATACCATGAGTTTTTACTTCTATATGTATACTGCATCAAATATACTTGTATTGAATGTGAATCCACTGTTATACCATGATTTTTTACTTCTATATGTATTCTGCATCAAATATACTTGTATTCAATGTGAATACACTGTTATACCATGAGTTTTTTCTTCTATATGTAAACAGCATCAAATATACTTGTATTCAATAAGAATACACTGTTATACCACAAGTTTTTACTTCTATATGTAAACAGGATCAAATATACTTGTATTCAATGTGAATACACTGTTATACCATGAATTTTTACTTCTATATGTATACTGCATCAAATATACTTGTATTCAATAAGAATACACTGTTATACCATGAGTTTCTACTTCTATATGTAAACAGGATCAAATATACTTGTATTCAATGTGAATACACTGTTATACCATGAGTTTATACTTCTATATGTATACTGCATCAAATATACTTGTATATAATGTGAATACACTGTTATACCATGAGTTTTTACTTCTATATGTAAACAGCAGCATCAAATATACTTGTATTCAATGTGAATACACTGTTATACCATGAGTTTTTTCTTCTAAATGTATACTGCATCAAATATACTTGTATTCAATGTGAATACACTGTTATACCATGAGTTTTACTTCTATATGTATACTGCATCAAATATACTTCTATTCAATGTGAATACACTGTTATACCATGTGTTTTACTTCTATATGTATACTGCATCAAATATACTTCTATTCAATGTGAATACACTGTTATACCATGAGTTTTTACTTCTATATGTATACTGCATCAAATATACTTTTATTGAATGTGAATACACTGTTGTACCATGAGTTTTTACTTCTATATGTATTCTGCATCAAATATACTTGTATTCAATGTGAATACACTGTTATACCATGAGTTTTTCCTTCTATATGTAAACAGCATCAAATATACTTGTATTCAATAAGAATACACTGTTATACCATGTGTTTCTACTTCTATATGTAAACAGGATCAAATATACTTGTATTCAATGTTAATACACTGTTATACCATGAGTTTTTACTTCTATATGTATACTGCATCAAATATACTTTTATTGAATGTGAATACACTGTTGTACCATGAGTTTTTACTTCTATATGTATTCTGCATCAAATATACTTGTATTCAATGTGAATACACTGTTATACCATGAGTTTTTCCTTCTATATGTAAACAGTATCAAATATACTTGTATTCAATAAGAATACACTGTTATACCATGAGTTTCTACTTCTATATGTAAACAGGATCAAATATACTTGTATTCAATGTGAATACACTGTTATACCATGAGTTTTTACTTCTATATGTATACTGCATCAAATATACTTGTATATAAAGTGAATACACTGTTATACTATGAGTTTTTACTTCTATATGTAAACAGCATCAAATATACTATTATTCAATGTGAATACACTGTTATACAATAAGTTTTTACTTCTAAATGTATACTGCATCAAATATACTTGTATTCAATGTGAATACACTGTTATACCATGAGTTTTTACTTCTATATGTATTCTGCATCAAATATTCGTGTATTCAATGTGAATACACTGTTATAACATGAGTTTTTACTTCTATATGTAAACAGCATCAAATATACTTGTATTCAATGTGAATACACTGTTATACCATGAGTTTTTACTTCTATATATATACTGCATCAAATATACTTGTATTCAATGTGAATACACTGTTATACCATGAGTTTTTACTTCTATATGTATACTGCATCAAATATACTTGTATTGAATGTGAATCCACTGTTATACCATGATTTTTTACTTCTATATGTATTCTGCATCAAATATACTTGTATTCAATGTGAATACACTGTTATACCATAAGTTTTTTCTTCTATATGTAAACAGCATCAAATATACTTGTATTCAATAAGAATACACTGTTATACCACAAGTTTTTACTTCTATATGTAAACAGGATCAAATATACTTGTATTCAATGTGAAAACACTGTTATACCATGAGTTTTTACTTCTATATGTATACTGCATCAAATATACTTGTATTCAATAAGAATACACTGTTATACCATGAGTTTCTACTTCTATATGTAAACAGGATCAAATATACTTGTATTCAATGTGAATACACTGTTATACCATGAGTTTATACTTCTATATGTATACTGCATCAAATATACTTGTATATAATGTGAATACACTGTTATACCATGAGTTTTTACTTCTATATGTAAACAGCATCAAATATACTTGTATTCAATGTGAATACACTGTTATACCATGAGTTTTTTCTTCTAAATGTATACTGCATCAAATATACTTGTATTCAATGTGAATACACTGTTATACCATGAGTTTTACTTCTATATGTATACTGCATCAAATATACTTCTATTCAATGTGAATACACTGTTATACCATGTGTTTTACTTCTATATGTATACTGCATCAAATATACTTCTATTCAATGTGAATACACTGTTATACCATGAGTTTTTACTTCTATATGTATACTGCATCAAATATACTTTTATTGAATGTGAATACACTGTTGTACCATGAGTTTTTACTTCTATATGTATTCTGCATCAAATATACTTGTATTCAATGTGAATACACTGTTATACCATGAGTTTTTCCTTCTATATGTAAACAGCATCAAATATACTTGTATTCAATAAGAATACACTGTTATACCATGTGTTTCTACTTCTATATGTAAACAGGATCAAATATACTTGTATTCAATGTTAATACACTGTTATACCATGAGTTTTTACTTCTATATGTATACTGCATCAAATATACTTTTATTGAATGTGAATACACTGTTGTACCATGAGTTTTTACTTCTATATGTATTCTGCATCAAATATACTTGTATTCAATGTGAATACACTGTTATACCATGAGTTTTTCCTTCTATATGTAAACAGCATCAAATATACTTGTATTCAATAAGAATACACTGTTATACCATGAGTTTCTACTTCTATATGTAAACAGGATCAAATATACTTGTATTCAATGTGAATACACTGTTATACCATGAGTTTTTACTTCTATATGTATACTGCATCAAATATACTTGTATATAAAGTGAATACACTGTTATACTATGAGTTTTTACCTCTATATGTAAACAGCATCAAATATACTATTATTCAATGTGAATACACTGTTATACAATAAGTTTTTACTTCTAAATGTATACTGCATCAAATATACTTGTATTCAATGTGAATACACTGTTATACCATGAGTTTTTACTTCTATATGTATTCTGCATCAAATATTCGTGTATTCAATGTGAATACACTGTTATAACATGAGTTTTTACTTCTATATGTAAACAGCATCAAATATACTTGTATTCAATGTGAATACACTGTTATACCATGAGTTTTTACTTCTATATATATACTGCATCAAATATACTTGTATTCAATGTGAATACACTGTTATACCATGAGTTTTTACTTCTATATGTATACTGCATCAAATATACTTGTATTGAATGTGAATCCACTGTTATACCATGATTTTTTACTTCTATATGTATTCTGCATCAAATATACTTGTATTCAATGTGAATACACTGTTATACCATGAGTTTTTTCTTCTATATGTAAACAGCATCAAATATACTTGTATTCAATAAGAATACACTGTTATACCACAAGTTTTTACTTCTATATGTAAACAGGATCAAATATACTTGTATTCAATGTGAATACACTGTTATACCATGAGTTTTTACTTCTATATGTATACTGCATCAAATATACTTGTATTCAATAAGAATACACTGTTATACCATGAGTTTCTACTTCTATATGTATACTGCATCAAATATACTTGTATATAATGTGAATACACTGTTATACCATGAGTTTTTACTTCTATATGTAAACAGCATCAAATATACTTGTATTCAATGTGAATACACTGTTATACCATGAGTTTTTTCTTCTAAATGTATACTGCATCAAATATACTTGTATTCAATGTGAATACACTGTTATACCATGAGTTTTTACTTCTATATGTATACTGCATCAAATATACTTTTATTGAATGTGAATACACTGTTGTACCATGAGTTTTTACTTCTATATGTATTCTGCATCAAATATACTTGTATTCAATGTGAATACACTGTTATACCATGAGTTTTTCCTTCTATATGTAAACAGCATCAAATATACTTGTATTCAATAAGAATACACTGTTATACCATGAGTTTCTACTTCTATATGTAAACAGGATCAAATATACTTGTATTCAATGTTAATACACTGTTATACCATGAGTTTTTACTTCTATATGTATACTGCATCAAATATACTTGTATATAATGTGAATACACTGCTATACTATGAGTTTTTACTTCTATATGTAAACAGCATCAAATATACTTGTATTCAATGTGAATACACTGTTATACAATGAGTTTTTACTTCTAAATGTATACTGCATCAAATATACTTGTATTCAATGTGAATACACTGTTATACCATGAGTTTTTACTTCTATATGTATTCTGCATCAAATATACTTGTATTCAATGTGAATACACTGTTATACCATGAGTTTCTACTTCTATATGTAAACAGGATCAAATATACTTGTATTCAATGTGAATACACTCCCACACAGCACCGGGCTGTCTTTAAGACGTCCTGAAGATGTCCAGTTGTCCCGAGTGGGGATGTCCAAAGGATGTCTTTGAGCTTTCTTAAAGACTCCTTACTTGTGTCCCAATTGACCGGGACAAGTACTATTTTCAGGATGTCTTTCAGATTAGCTCAAAGACTTCCTAAAGACGTTCTTACGACATCTTGCCGCCGTCTTAAAGGCATTCTTGTGCCGTCTTTTACATGTCTTCCGATAAGCCTAAAGACTTCCTCAAGAAGACCTAACGACATTTTTCGAAATTTACAAAGAAATCCTTTGGTCATCTTTCTGATGACATCTTAATGATATCTTTATGACTTCTTAAAGCCATCTGTTTGTCATCACAAAAAAATTTCGCAATGTTTGCGGGATTGTTGGCTTATTTTTTATTTGGTCCTTTTGTCAGTTCTTAATTCATCTGCACATATTTATTATATTACAACATGTTTAAGACGCTTTGACATATATTTTTAAACTGTATTAAGACAAGATATTTTTCTTACGTAGATTGTTGGATTCGAACTGCAAACCTCTGAATTCTTGGCTCAGTATCCTAACCATTATGCCACCTTAGTACATAAACAATGAAATCAAAGTACTTATTGAACTGACCTATGGATTTGTTACTTAGGTAGTATCATTGTCAAGTCCCGACTTAGTCTTGCTCATGGATATATTTAAGAATTTCTTTTTTAGTCTTCGACAGCTTTATCCAAAGGTAGTCCTGGACGGACATCTTAAAGACATCTCTATATAGTCCCAAATTGCTTTGGCTATAAGTGTCCCCTACAGGACATCTTAAAGTCATCTCTATATAGTCCTAAATTCCTTTGTTTATAACTATCTCTAAGAGGACATCTTAAAGACTTCTTTATATAGTCCTTAATTTCTTTGTCCATAACTGTCCCCTACCGGACATCTTAATGACATCTCTATATAGTCCTCAATTACTTCGTCCATAATTATCTCTTATAGGACATCTTAAAGACATTTTTATATTGTCCTTAATTTCTTTGTCCATAAGTATTCCTTACAGGACATCTTAAGGACATCTTTATATTGTCCTTAATTGCTTTCTCCATAAGTGTCCCTTATAGGACATCTTAAAGACATCTCTATATAGTCCTAAATTGCTTTGTCCATAACTATCCCTTAGAGGACATCTTTAAGACATCTTTATATTGTCCTTAATTGCTTTCTCCATATGTCTATCTTTATTTTGTCAGGCAGGTCCCTGTCCCAAAGTATCCCCACAAGACATCCAAAAGACATCTTTTTTTGGTCTGGCATGCCCTTGTCCTAAAGTATCCCCGACAGGACATCTTTAAGACATCTGTTTGTAGTCCGAAAAGGCCTTGTCCAAAAGTATTCTTGACAGTACATCTAAAAGACATCTTTTTTGTTCTGTCATGCCCTTGTCCTAAAGTATCCCCGGCAGGACATCTTAAAGACATCCTTTTCTAGTCTTTTTTTGTCTTGTCCCAATAGTAGGCCTGACGGGACATCTTATAGACATCTTTTTTTTGTCATTCATGTCCCTGTCCCAAAGTATCCCCAACAAGGCATCCAAAAGACATCTTTTTTTGGTCTGGCATGCCCTTGGCCTAGAGTGTCCCCGGCAGGACATCTTAAAGACATCCTTTTCTAGTCTTTTTTTGTCTTGTCCCAATAGTAGGCATAACGGGACATCTTATAGACATCTTTTTTTGTCAGTCATGTCCCTGTCCCAAAGTATCCCCAACAAGACATCCAAAAGACATCTTTTTTTGGTCTGGCATGCCCTTGGCCTAAAGTATCCCCGACAGGACGTCTTCAAGACATTCTTTTTTAGTCTTCTTTTGTCTTGTCCCAAAAGTAGGCCTGACGGGACAAATTAAAGACATCTTTTTTTTGTCAGGCATGTCCTTGTACCAAAATATCCCTAACAAGACATCCTAAGGACATCTTTTTTTAGTCCGGGATGTCTTTTGGACTACCGGATATCCTTTGGATGTCTTAAAGATTACCCGTTGCTATGTGGGCTGTTATACCATGAGTTTTTACTTCTATATGTATTCTGCATCAAATATACGTGTATTCAATGTGAATACACTGTTATAACATGATTTTTTACTTCTATATGTAAACAGCATCAAATATACATGTATTCAATGTGAATACACTGTTATACCATGAGTTTTTACTTCTATATATATACTGCATCAAATATACTTGTATTCAATGTGAATACACTGTTATACCATGAGTTTTTACTTCTATATGTATACTGCATCAAATATACTTGTATTGAATGTGAATCCACTGTTATACCATGATTTTTTACTTCTATATGTATTCTGCATTAAATATACTTGTATTCAATGTGAATACACTGTTATACCATGAGTTTTTTCTTCTATATGTAAACAGCATCAAATATACTTGTATTCAATAAGAATACACTGTTATACCACGAGTTTTGACTTCTATATGTAAACAGGATCAAATATACTTGTATTCAATGTGAATACACTGTTATACCATGAGTTTATACTTCTATATGTATACTGCATCAAATATACTTGTATTCAATAAGAATACACTGTTATACCATGAGTTTCTACTTCTATATGTAAACAGGATCAAATATACTTGTATTCAATGTGAATACACTGTTATACCATGAGTTTTTACTTCTATATGTATACTGCATCAAATATACTTGTATATAATGTGAATACACTGTTATACCATGAGTTTTTACTTCTATATGTAAACAGCATCAAATATACTTGTATTCAATGTGAATACACTGTTATACCATGAGTTTTTACTTCTAAATGTATACTGCATCAAATATACTTGTATTCAATGTGAATACACTGTTATACCATGAGTTTTTGCTTCTATATGTATGCTGCATCAAATATACTTGTATTCAATGTAAACACACTGTTATACCATGAGTTTTACTTCTATATGTATACTGCATCAAATATACTTCTATTCTATGTGAATACACTGTTATACCATGTGTTTTACTTCTATATGTATACTGCATCAAATATACTTCTATTCAATGTGAATACACTGTTATACCATGAGTTTTTACTTCTATATGTATACTGCATCAAATATACTTTTATTGAATGTGAATACACTGTTGTACCATGAGTTTTTACTTCTATATGTATTCTGCATCAAATATACTTGTATTCAATGGGAATACACTGTTATACTATGAGTTTTTTCTTCTATATGTAAACAGCATCAAATATACTTGTATTCAATAAGAATACACTGTTATACCACGAGTTTTTACTTCTATAAGTAAACAGGATCAAATATACTTGTATTCAATGTGAATACACTGTTATACCATGAGTTTTTACTTCTATATGTATAATGCATCAAATATACTTGTATTCAATAACAATACACTGTTATACCATGAGTTTCTACTTCTATATGTAAACAGGATCAAATATACTTGTATTCAATGTGAATACACTGTTATACCATGAGTTTTAACTTCTTTATGTATACTGCATCAAATATACTTGTATATAATGTGAATACACTGTTATACCATGAGTTTTTACTTCGATATGTAAACAGCATCAAATATACTTGTATTCAATGTGAATACACTGTTATACCATGAGTTTTTACTTCTAAATGTATACTGCATCAAATATACTTGTATTCAATGTGAATACACTGTTATACCATGAGTTTTTACTTCTATATGTATACTGCATCAAATATACTTGTATTCAATGTGAATACACTGTTATACCATGAGTTTTTACTTCTATATGTATACTGCATCAAATATACTTGTATTGAATGTGAATCCACTGTTATACCATGAATTTTTACTTCTATATGTATTCTGCATCAAATATACTTGTATTCAATGTGAATACACTGTTATACAATGAGTTTTTCCTTCTATATGTAAACAGCATCAAATATACTTGTATTCAATAAGAATACACTGTTATACCACGAGTTTTTACTTCTATATGTAAACAGGATCAAATATACTTGTATTCAATGTGAATACACTATTATACCATGAGTTTTTAGTTCTATATGTATACTGCATCAAATATACTTGTATTCAATAAGAATAAACTGTTATACCATGAGTTTCTACTTCTATATGTAAACAGCATCAAATATACTTGTATTCAATGTTAATACACTGTTATACCATGAGTTTTTGCTTCTATATGTATACTGCATCAAATATACTTGTATTCAATGTGAATACACTGTTATACCATGAGTTTTTACTTCTATATGTATTCTGCTTCAAATATACTTGTATTCAATGTGAATACACTGTTATACCATGAGTTTTTACTTCTATATGTAAACAGTATCAAATATACTTGTATTGAATGTGAATACACTGTTATACCATGAGTTTTTACTTCTATATGTATTCTGCATCAAATATACTTGTATTCAATGTGAATACACTGTTTTACCATGGGTTTTTCCTTCTATATGTAAACAGCATCAAATGTACTTGTATTCAATAAGAATACACTGTTATACCATGAGTTTCTATTTCTATATGTAAACAGGATCAAATATACTTGTATTCAATGTGAATACATTGTTATACCATGATTTTTTACTTCTATATATAAACAGGATCAAATATACTTGTATTCAATGTGAATACACTGTTATACCATGAGTTTTTACTTCTATATGTAAACTGCATCAAATATACTTGTATTCAATAAGAATACATTGTTATACCGTGAGTTTTTACTTCTATATGTATACTGCATCAAATATACTTGTATTCAATGTGAAAACACTGTTATACCATGAGTTTTTACTTCTATATGTATTCTGCATCAAATATACTTGTATTCAATGTGAATACACTGTTATACCATGAGTTTTTACTTCTATATGTAAACAATATCAAATATACTTGTATTCAATGTGAATACACTGTTATACCATGAGTTTTTACTTCTATATAAATACTGCATCAAATATACTTGTATTCAATGTGAATACACTGTTATAACATGATTTTTTACTTCTATATGTAAACAGCATCAAATATACTTGTATTCAATGTGAATACACTGTTATACCATGAGTTTTTATTTCTATATGTGTTCTGCATCAAATATACTTGTATTCAATGTGAATACACTGTTATACCAGGAGTTTTTACTTCTAGATGTAAACAGCATCAAATATACTTGTATTTAATAAGAATACACTGTTATACCATGAGTTTTTACTTCTATATGTAAACAGGATCAAATATACTTGTATTCAATGTGAATACACTGTTATACCATGAGTTTTTACTTCTATATGTATACTGCATCAAATATACTTGTATTGAATGTGAATACACTGTTATACCATGAGTTTTTACTTCTATATGTAAACAGCATCAAATATACTTGTATTCAATGTGAATACACTGTTATACCATGAGTTTTTATTTCTATATGTATACTGCATCAAATATACTTGTATTCAATGTGAATACAATGTTATACCATGAGTTTTTACTTCTATATGTATTCTGCATCAAATATACTTGTATTCAATGTGAATACACTGTTATACCATGAGTTTTTACTTCTATATAAATACTGCATCAAATATACTTGTATTCAATGTGAATACACTGTTATACCAGGAGTTTTTACTTCTAGATGTAAACAGCATCAAATATACTTGTATTTAATAAGAATACACTGTTATACCATGAGTTTATACTTCTATATGTAAACAGGATCAAATATACTTGTATTCAATGTGAATACACTGTTATACCATGAGTTTTTACTTCTAAATGAATTCTGCATCAAATATACTTGTATTCAATGTGAATACACTGTTATAACATGATTTTTTACTTCTATATGTAAACAGCATCAAATATACTTGCATTATATGTGAATAAACTGTTATACCATGAGTTTTTACTTCTATATGTATACTGCATCAAATATACTTGTATTCAATGTGAATACACTGTTATACCATGAGTTTTTACTTCTATATGTATACTGCATCAAATATAATTGTATTCAATGTGAATACACTGTTATACCATGAGTTTTTACTTCTATATGTAAACAGCATCAAATATACTTGTATTCAATGTGAATACACTGTTATACCATGAGTTTTTACCTCTATATGTATACTGCATCAAATATACTTGTATTCAATGTGAATAAACTGTTATACCACGAGTTTTTACTTCAATATGTATACTGCATCAAATATACTTGTATTCAATGTGAATACACTGTTATACCATGAGTTTTTATTTCTATATGTGTTCTGCATCAAATATATTTGTATTCAATGTGAATACACTGTTATACCAGGAGTTTTTACTTCTAGATGTAAACAGCATCAAATATACTTGTATTTAATAAGAATACACTGTTATACCATGAGTTTTCACTTCTATATGTAAACAGCATCAAATATACTTGTATTTAATGTGAATACACTGTTATATCATAAGTTTTTACTTCTATATGTAAACAGCATCAAATACCCTTGTATTCAATGTGAATACACTGTTATACCATGAGTTTTTACTTCTATATGTATACTGCATCAAATATACTTGTATTCAATGTGAATACACTGTTATAACATGATTTTTTACTTCTATATGTAAACAGCATCAAATATACTTGTATTCAATGGGAATACACTGTTATACAATGAGTGTTTACTTCTATATGTATACTGCATCAAATATACTTGTATTCAATGTGAATACACTGTTATACCATGAGTTTTTACTTTTATATGTAAACAGCATCAAATATACTTGTATTCAATGTGAATACACTGTTATACCATGAGTTTTACTTCTATATGTATAATGCATCAAATATACTTGTATTCAATGTGAATACACTGTTATACCATGAGTTTTTACTTCTATATGTATACTGCATCAAATATACTTGTATTGAATGTGAATACACTGTTGTACCATGAGTTTTTACTTCTATATGTATTCTGCATCAAATATACGTGTATTCAATGTGAATACACTGTTATAACATGATTTTTTACTTCTATATGTAAACAGCATCAAATATACTTGTATTCAATGTGAATACACTGTTATACCATGAGTTTTTACTTCTATATGTATACTGCATCAAATATACTTGTATTCAATGTGAATACACTGTTATACCATGAGTTTTTACTTCTATATGTATACTGCATCAAATAAACTTGTATTCAATGTGAATACACTGTTATACCATGAGTTTTTACTTCTATATGTAAACAGCATCAAATATAATTGTATTCAATGTGAATACACTGTTATACCATGAGTTTTTACTTCTATAGGTATACTGCATCAAATATACTTGTATTCAATGTGAATACACTGTTATACCATGAGTTTTTACTTCTATATGTATACTGCATCAAATATACTTGTATTGAATGTGAATACCCTGTTATACCATGATTTTTTACTTCTATATGTATTCTGCATCAAATATACTTGTATTCAATGTGAATACACTGTTATACCATGAGTTTTTCCTTCTATATGTAAACAGCATCAAATATACTTGTATTCAATAAGAATACACTGTTATACCATGAGTTTTTACTTCTATATGTTAACAGGATCAAATATACTTGTATTCAATGTGAATACACTGTTATACCATGAGTTTTTACTTCTATATGTATACTGCATCAAATATACTTGTATTCAATGTGAATACAATGTTATACCATGAGTTTTTACTTCTATATGTATTCTGCATCAAATATACTTGTATTCAATGTGAATACACTGTTATACCATGAGTTTTTACTTCTATATGTAAACAATATCAAATATACTTGTATTCAATGTGAATACACTGTTATACCGTGAGTTTTTACTTCTATATAAATACTGCATCAAATATACTTGTATTCAATGTGAATACACTGTTATACCATGAGTTTCTACTTCTATATGTAAACAGGATCAAATATACTTGTATTCAATGTGAATACACTGTTATACCATGAGTTTTTACTTCTATATGTATTCTGCATCAAATATACTTAATTCAATGTGAATACACTGTTATAACATGATTTTTTACTTATATATGTAAACAGCATCAAATATACTTGTATTTAATGTGAATACACTGTTATACCACGAGTTTTTACTTCAATATGTATACTGCATCAAATATACTTGTATTCAATGTGAATACACTGTTATACCATGAGTTTTTACTTCTATATGTATACTGCATCAAATATACTTGTATTCAATGTGAATACACTGTTATAACATGATTTTTTACTTCTATATGTAAACAGCATCAAATATACTTGTATTCAATGTGAATACACTGTTATACAATGAGTGTTTACTTCTATATGTATACTGCATCAAATATACTTGTATTCAATGTGAATACACTGTTATACCATGAGTTTTTACTTTTATATGTAAACAGCATCAAATATACTTGTATTCAATGTGAATACACTGTTATACCATGAGTTTTACTTCTATATGTATACTGCATCAAATATACTTCTATTCAATGTGAATACACTGTTATACCACGAGTTTTTACTTCTATATGTATACTGCATCAAATATACTTGTATTGAATGTGAATGCACTGTTGTACCATGAGTTTTTACTTCTATATGTATTCTGCATCAAATATACGTGTATTCAATGTGAATACACTGTTATAACATGATTTTTTACTTCTATATGTAAACAGCATCAAATATACTTGTATTCAATGTGAATACACTGTTATACCATGAGTTTTTACTTCTATATGTATACTGCATCAAATATACTTGTATTCAATGTGAATACACTGTTATACCATGAGTTTTTACTTCTATATGTATACTGCATCAAATAAACTTGTATTCAATGTGAATACACTGTTATACCATGAGTTTTTACTTCTATATGTAAACAGCATCAAATATAATTGTATTCAATGTGAATACACTGTTATACCATGAGTTTTTACTTCTATAGGTATACTGCATCAAATATACTTGTATTCAATGTGAATACACTGTTATACCATGAGTTTTTACTTCTATATGTATACTGCATCAAATATACTTGTATTGAATGTGAATCCCCTGTTATACCATGATTTTTTACTTCTATATGTATTCTGCATCAAATATACTTGTATTCAATGTGAATACACTGTTATACCATGAGTTTTTCCTTCTATATGTAAACAGCATCAAATATACTTGTATTCAATAAGAATACACTGTTATACCATGAGTTTTTACTTCTATATGTTAACAGGATCAAATATACTTGTATTCAATGTGAATACACTGTTATGCCATGAGTTTTTCCTTCTATATGTAAAAAGCATCAAATATACTTGTATTCAATAAGAATACACTGTTATACCATGAGTTTTTACTTCTATATGTAAACAGGATCAAATATACTTGTATTCAATGTGAATACACTGTTATACCATGAGTTTTTACTTCTATATGAATACTGCATCAAATATACTTGTATTCAATGTGAATACACTGTTATACCATGAGTTTTTACTTCTATATGTAAACAGCATCAAATATACTTGTATTCAATGTGAATACACTGTTATACCATGATTTTTTACTTCTATATGTATTCTGCATCAAATATACTTGTATTCAAAGTGAATACACTGTTATACCATGAGTTTTTCCTTCTATATGTAAACAGCATCAAATACACTTGTATTCAATAAGAATACACGGTTATACCATGAGTTTTTACTTCTATATGTAAACAGGATCAAATATACTTGTATTCAATGTGAATACACTGTTATACCATGAGTTTCTACTTCTATATGTATACTGCATCAAATATACTTGTTTTCAATGTGAATACACTGTTATACCATGAGTTTTTACTTCTATATGTAAACAGCATCAAATATACTTGTATTCAATGTGAATACACTGTTATACCATGAGTTTTTACTTCTATATGTATACTGCATCAAATATACTTGTATTCAATGTGAATACACTGTTATACCATGAGTTTTTACTTCTATATGTATTCTGCATCAAATATACTTGTATTCAATGTGAATACACTGTTATACCATGGGTTTTTCCTTCTATATGTAAACAGCATCAAATATACTTGTATTCAATGTGAATACACTGTTATACCATGAGTTTTTACTTCTATATGTATACTGCATCAAATATACTTGTATTCAATGTGAATACACTGTTATACCATGAGTTTTTACTTCTATATGAATACTGCATCAAATATACTTGTATTCAATGTGAATACACTGTTATACCATGAGTTTTTACTTCTATATGTAAACAGGATCAAATATACTTGTATTCAATGTGAATACACTGTTATACCATGAGTTTTTACTTCTATATGAATACTGCATCAAATATACTTGTATTCAATGTGAATACACTGTTATACCATGAGTTTTTACTTCTATATGTATACTGCATCAAATATACTTGTATTCAATGTGAATACACTGTTATACCATGAGTTTTTACTTCTATATGTATTCTGCATCAAATATACTTGTATTCAATGTGAATACACTGTTATACCATGGGTTTTTCCTTCTATATGTAAACAGCATCAAATATACTTGTATTCAATGTGAATACACTGTTATACCATGAGTTTTTACTTCTATATGTATACTGCATCAAATATACTTGTATTCAATGTGAATACACTGTTATACCATGAGTTTTTACTTCTATATGAATACTGCATCAAATATACTTGTATTCAATGTGAATACACTGTTATACCATGAGTTTTTACTTCTATATGTAAACAGGATCAAATATACTTGTATTCAATGTGAATACACTGTTATACCATGAGTTTTTACTTCTATATGAATACTGCATCAAATATACTTGTATTCAATGTGAATACACTGTTATACCATGAGTTTTTACTTCTATATGTATACTGCATCAAATATACTTGTATTCAATGTGAATACACTGTTATACCATGAGTTTTTACTTCTATATGTATTCTGCATCAAATATACTTGTATTCAATGTGAATACACTGTTATACCATGGGTTTTTCCTTCTATATGTAAACAGCATCAAATATACTTGTATTCAATGTGAATACACTGTTATACCATGAGTTTTTACTTCTATATGTATACTGCATCAAATATACTTGTATTCAATGTGAATACAATGTTATACCATGAGTTTTTACTTCAATATGTATTCTGCATCAAATATACTTGTATTCAATGTGAATACACTGTTATACCATGAGTTTTTACTTCTATATGTAAACAATATCAAATATACTTGTATTCAATGTGAATACACTGTTATACCATGAGTATTTACTTCTATATGTATACTGCATCAAATATACTTGTATTGAATGTGAATCCACTGTTATACCATGACTTTTTCCTTCTATATGTAAACAGGATCAAATATACTTGTATTCAATGTGAATACACTGTTATACCATGAGTTTTTACTTCTATATGTATTCTGCATCAAATATACTTAATTCAATGTGAATACATTGTTATAACATGATTTTTTACTTCTATTTGTAAACAGCATCAAATATACTTGTATTTAATGTGAACACACTGTTATACCACGAGTTTTTACTTCAATATGTATACTGCATCACATATACTTGTATTCAATGTGAATACACTGTTATACCATGAGTTTTTACTACTGTATGTATTCTGCATCATATATACTTGTATTCAATGTGAATACACTGTTATACCATGAGTTTTTACTTCTATATGTAAACAGCATCAAATATACTTGTATTCAATGTGAATACACTGTTATACCATGAGTTTTTACTTCTATATGTAAACAGCATCAAATATACTTGTATTCAATGTGAATCCACTGTTATGCCATGAGTTTTTACTTCTATATGTAAACTGAATGGAATATACTTGTATTCAATGGGAATACACTGTTATACCATGAGTTTTTAATTCTATATGTTAACTGCATGGAATATACTTGTATTCAATGTGATTACACTGTTAGACCATGAGTTTTCACTTCTATATGTATACTGCATCAAATATACTTGTATTCAATGTGAATACACTGTTATACCATAAGTTTTTACTTCTACATGTAAACAGTATCAAATATACTTGTATTCAATGTGAATACACTGTTATACAATGAGTTTTTACTTCGATATGTATACTGCATCAAATATACTTGTATTCAATGTGAATACACTGTTATACCATGAGTTTTTACTTCTATATGTAAACAGCATCTAATATACTTGTATTCGATGTGAATACACTGTTATACCATGAGTTTTACTTCTATATATATACTGCAACAAATATACTTGTATTCAATAAGAATACACTGTTATACCATGAGTTTTTACTTCTATATGTAAACAGCATCAAATATACTTGTATTCAATGGGAATACACTGTTATACCAAGAGTTTTTACTTCTATATGTATTCTGCATCAAATATACTTGTATTGAATGTGAATACACTGTTATACCATGAGTTTTTACTTCTATATGTAAACAGGATCAAATATACTTGTATTCAATGTGAATACACTGTTATACCATGAGTTTTTACTTCTATATGTATTCTGTATCAAATATACTTGTATTCAATGTGAATACACTGTTATAACATGATTTTTTACTTCTATATGTAAACAGCATCAAATATACTTGTATTCAATAAGAATACACTGTTATACCATGAGTTTCTACTTCTATATGTAAACAGGATCAAATATACTTGTATTCAATGTGAATACACTGTTATACCATGAGTTTTTACTTCTATATGTATTCTGCATCAAATATACTTGTATTCAATGTGAATACACTGTTATACCATGAGTTTTTACTTCTATATGTATTCTGCATCAAATATACTTGTATTGAATGTGAATACACTGTTATACCATGAGTTTTTACTTCTATACGTATACTGCATCAAATATAATTGTATTCAATGTGAATACGCTGTTATACCATGCGTTTTTACTTCTATATGTAAACAGCATCAAATATACTTGTATTTAATAAGAATACACTGTTATACCATGAATTTCTACTTCTATATGTAAACAGGATCAAATATACTTGTATTCAATGTGAATACACTGTTATACCATGAGTTTTTACTTCTATATGTATTCTGCATCAAATATACTTGTATTCAATGTGAATACACTGTTATAGCATGAGTCTTTACTTCTATATGTATACTGCATCAGTATTCAATGTGAATACACTGTTATACCATGAGTTTTTACTTCTATATGTATACTGCATCAAATATACTTGTATTCAATATGAATACACTGTTATACCATGAGGTTTTACTTCTATATGTAAACAGCATCAAATATACTTGTATTCAATGTGAATACACTGTTATACCATGAGTTTTTACTTCTATACGTATACTGTATCAAATATACTTGTATTCAATGTGAATACACTGTTATACTATGAGTTTTTACTTCTTTATGTAAACAGCATCAAATATACTTGTATTCAATGTGAATACACTGTTATACGATTGCTTTTTACTCCTATATGTAAACAGCATCAAATATACTTGTATTCAATGTGAATACACTGTTTTACCATGAGTTTTTACTTTGATATGTATTCTGCATCAAATATACTAGTATTCAATGTGAATACACTGTTATACTATGAGTTTCTACTTCTATATGTAAACAGGATCAAATATACTTGTATTCAATGTGAATACACTGTTATACCATGAGTTTTATTTCTATATGTATACTGCATCAAATATACTTGTATTCAATGTGAATACACTGTTATACCTCGAGTTTTTACTTCTATATGTATACTTAATCAAATATACTTGTATTCAATGTGAACACACTGTTATACCATGAGTTTTTACTTCTATATGTATTCTGCATCAAATATACTTGTATTCAATGTGAATCCACTGTTATACCATGAGTTAAAATTTCTATATGTAAACTGCATGGAATATACTTGGATTCAATGTGAATACACTGTTATACAATGAGTTTTTACTTCTATATGTAAACTGCATCAAATATACTTGTATTCAATGTGAATACACTGTTATACCATGAGTTTCTACTTCTATATGTAAACAGGATCAAATATATTTGTATTCAATGTGAATACACGGTTATACCATGAGTTTTTACTTCTATATGTAAACTGCATCAAATATACCTTTTTTCAATAAGAATACACTGTTTTACCATGAGTTTTTACTTCTATATGTATACTGCATCAAATATACTTGTATTCAATGTGAATACACTGTTATACCATGAGTTTTTACTTCTATATGTAAAGAGGATCAAATATTCTTGTATTCAATGTGAATACCCTGTTATACCATGAGTTTTTACTTCTATATGTATTCTGCATCAAATATACTTGTATTCAATGTGAATACACTGTTATAACATGATTTTATTTCTATATGTAAACAGCATCAAATATACTTGTATTCAATGTGAATACACTGTTATACCTCGAGTTTTTATTTCTATATGTATACTGCATCAAATATACTTGTATTCAATGTGAATACACTGTTATACCATGAGTTTGTACTTCTATATGTATTCTGCATCAAATATACTTGTATTCAATGTGAATACACTGTTATACCATGAGTTTTTACTTCTATATGTAAACAGCATCAAATATACTTGTATTCAATAAGAATACACTGTTATACCATGAGTTTTTACTTCTATATGTAAACAGTATCAAATATACTTGTATTCAATAAGAATACATTGTTATACCATGAGTTTCTACTTCTATATGTAAACAGGATCAAATATACTTGTATTCAATGTGAATACTTTGTTATACCATGAGTTTTTACTTCTATATGTATTCTGCATCAAATATACTTGTATTCAATGTCAATACACTGTTATAACATGATTTTTACTTCTATATGTAAACAGCATCAAATATACTTGTATTCAATGTGAATACACATGTTATACCATGAGTTTTTACTTCTATATGTATACTGCATCAAATATACTTGTATTCAATGTGAATACACTGTTATACCATGAGTTTTTACTTCTATATGTAAACAGCATCAAATATACTTGTATTCAATGTGAATACACTGTTATACCATGAGTTTTTACTTCTATATGTATACTGCATCAAATATACTTGTATTCAATGTGAATACACTGTTATACCTTGAGTTTTTACTTCTACATGTAAACAGCATTAAATATACTTGTATTCAATGTGAATACACTGTTATACCATGAGTTTTTACTTCTATATGTAAACAGCATCAAATATACTTGTATTCAATGTGAATACACTGTTATACCATGAGTTTTTACATCTATATGTAAACTGCATGGAATATACTTGTATTCAATGTGAATACACTGTTATACCATGAGTTTTTACTTCTATATGTAAACTGCATGGAATATACTTGTATTCAATGTGAATACACTGTTATACCATGAGTTTTTACTTCTATATGTAAACTGCATCAAATATACTTGTATTCAATTTGAATACACTGTTATACCATGAGTTTTTACTTCTTTATGTATTCTGCATCAAATATACTTGTGTTCAATGTGAATACACTGTTATACCATGAGTTTTTCCTTCTATATGTAAACTTCATCAAATATACTTGTATTCAATAAGAATACACTGTTATACCATGAGTTTTTACTTCTACATGTATACTGCATTAAATATACTTGTATTCAATGTGAATACACTGTTATACCATGAGTTTTTACTTCAATATGTATACTGCATCAAATATACTTTTATTCAATGTGAATACACTGTTATACCATGAGTTTTTACTTCTATATGTAAACGGAATCAAATATACTTGTATTCAATGTGAATACACTGTTATACCATGAGTTTTTACTTCTATATGTATACTGCATCAAATATACTTGCATTCAATGTGAATACACTGTTATACCATGAGTTTTTACTTCTATATGTAAACAGCATCAAATATACTTGTATTCAATGTGAATACACTGTTATACCATGAGTTTTTACTTCTATACGTAAACAGCATCAATTATACTTGTATTCAATAAGAATACACTGTTATACCATGAGTTTTTACTTCTATATGTATACTGCATCAAATATACTTGTATTCAATGTGAATACACTGTTATACCATGAGTTTTTACTTCTATATGTAAAGAGGATCAAATATACTTGTATTCAATGTGAATACCCTGTTATACCATGAGTTTTTACTTCTATATGTATTCTGCATCAAATATACTTGTATTCAATGTGAATACACTGTTATAAGATGATTTTATTTCTATATGTAAACAGCATCAAATATACTTGTATTCAATGTGAATACACTGTTATACCTCGAGTTTTTACTTCTATATGTATACTGCATCAAATATACTTGTATTCAATGTGAATACACTGTTATACCATGAGTTTGTACTTCTATATGTATTCTGCATAAAATATACTTGTATTCAATGTGAATACACTGTTATACCATGAGTTTTTATTTCTATATGTAAACAGCATCAAATATACTTGTATTCAATAAGAATACACTGTTATACCATGAGTTTTTACTTCTGTATGTAAACAGCATTAAATATACTTGTATTCAATGTGAATACACTGTTATAACATGATTTTTTACTTCTATATGTAAACAGCATCAAATATACTTGTATTCAATGTGAATACACTGTTATACCATGAGTTTTTACTTCTATATGTAAACAGCATCACATATAATTGTATTCAATGTGAATACACTGTTATACTATGAGTTTTTACTTCTATATGTATACTGCATCAAATATACTTGTATTGAATGTAAATACACTGTTATACCATGAGTTTTTACTTCTTTATGTATTCTGCATCAAATATACTTGTGTTCAATGTGAATACACTGTTATACCATGAGTTTTTCCTTCTATATGTAAACTTCATCAAATATACTTGTATTCAATAAGAATACACTGTTATACCATGAGTTTTTACTTCTACATGTATACTGCATTAAATATACTTGTATTCAATGTGAATACACTGTTATACCATGAGTTTTTACTTCAATATGTATACTGCATCAAATATACTTTTATTCAATGTGAATACACTGTTATACCATGAGTTTTTACTTCTATATGTAAACGGAATCAAATATACTTGTATTCAATGTGAATACACTGTTATACCATGAGTTTTTACTTCTATATGTATACTGCATCAAATATACTTGCATTCAATGTGAATACACTGTTATACCATGAGTTTTTACTTCTATATGTAAACAGCATCTAATATACTTGTATTCAATGTGAATACACTGTTATACCATGAGTTTTTACTTCTATACGTATACTGCATCAAATATAATTGTATTCAATGTGAATACGCTGTTATACCATGCGTTTTTACTTCTATATGTAAACAGCATCAAATATACTTGTATTTAATAAGAATACACTGTTATACCATGAATTTCTACTTCTATATGTAAACAGGATCAAATATACTTGTATTCAATGTGAATACACTGTTATACCATGAGTTTTTACTTCTATATGTATTCTGCATCAAATATACTTGTATTCAATGTGAATACACTGTTATAGCATGAGTCTTTACTTCTATATGTATACTGCCTCAGTATTCAATGTGAATACACTGTTATACCATGAGTTTTTACTTCTATATGTATACTGCATCAAATATACTTGTATTCAATATGAATACACTGTTATACCATGAGGTTTTACTTCTATATGTAAACAGCATCAAATATACTTGTATTCAATGTGAATACACTGTTATACCATGAGTTTTTACTTCTATATGTATTCTGCATCAAATATACTTGTATTCAATGTGAATACACTGTTATACCATGAGTTTTTACTTCTATATGTATACTGCATCAAATATACTTGTATTCAATGTGAATACACTGTTATACCATGAGTTTTTACTTCTATATGTAAACAGCATCAAATATACTTGTATTCAATGTGAATACACTGTTATACCATGAGTTTTTACTTCTATATGTAAACAGCATCAAATATACTTGTATTCAATGTGAATACACTGTTATACCAAGAGTTTTTACTTCTATATGTAAACAGAATCACATATAATTGTATTCAATGTGAATACACTGTTATACCATGAGTTTTTACTTCTATATGTATACTGCATCAAATATACTTGTATTGAATGTAAATACACTGTTATACCATGAGTTTTTACTTCTTTATGTATTCTGCATCAAATATACTTGTGTTCAATGTGAATACACTGTTATACCATGAGTTTTTCCTTCTATATGTAAACTTCATCAAATATACTTGTATTCAATAAGAATACACTGGTATACCATGAGTTTTTACTTCTACATGTATACTGCATTAAATATACTTGTATTCAATGTGAATACACTGTTATACCATGAGTTTTTACTTCAATATGTATACTGCATCAAATATACTTGTTATCCAATGTGAATACACTGTTATACCATGAGTTTTTACTTCTATATGTAAACGGAATCAAATATACTTGTATTCAATGTGAATACACTGTTATACCATGAGTTTTTACTTCTATATGTATACTGCATCAAATATACTTGTATTCAATGTGAATACACTGTTATACCATGAGTTTTTACTTCTATATGTAAACAGCATCAAATATACTTGTATTCAATGTGAATACACTGTTATACCATGAGTTTTTACTTCTATACGTAAACAGCATCAATTATACTTGTATTCAATAAGAATACACTGTTATACCATGAGTTTTTACTTCTATATGTATACTGCATCAAATATACTTGTATTCAATGTGAATACACTGTTATACCATGAGTTTTTACTTCTATATGTAAAGAGGATCAAATATACTTGTATTCAATGTGAATACCCTGTTATACCATGAGTTTTTACTTCTATATGTATTCTGCATCAAATATACTTGTATTCAATGTGAATACACTGTTATAAGATGATTTTATTTCTATATGTAAACAGCATCAAATATACTTGTATTCAATGTGAATACACTGTTATACCTCGAGTTTTTACTTCTATATGTATACTGCATCAAATATACTTGTATTCAATGTGAATACACTGTTATACCATGAGTTTGTACTTCTATATGTATTCTGCATAAAATATACTTGTATTCAATGTGAATACACTGTTATACCATGAGTTTTTACTTCTATATGTAAACAGCATCAAATATACTTGTATTCAATGTGAATACACTGTTATACCATGAGTTTTTACTTCTATATGTAAACAGCATCAAATATACTTGTATTCAATGTGAATACACTGTTATACCATGAGTTTTTACTTCTATATGTAAACAGCATCAAATATACTTGTATTCAATGTGAATACACTGTTATACCATGAGTTTTTACTTCTATACGTAAACAGCATCAATTATACTTGTATTCAATAAGAATACACTGTTATACCATGAGTTTTTACTTCTATATGTATACTGCATGAAATATACTTGTATTCAATGTGAATACACTGTTATACCATGAGTTTTTACTTCTATATGTAAAGAGGATCAAATATACTTGTATTCAATGTGAATACCCTGTTATACCATGAGTTTTTACTTCTACATGTATTCTGCATCAAATATACTTGTATTCAATGTGAATACACTGTTATAAGATGAGTTTTTATTTCTATATGTAAACAGCATCAAATATACTTGTATTCAATGTGAATACACTGTTATACCTCGAGTTTTTACTTCTATATGTATACTGCATCAAATATACTTGTATTCAATGTGAATACACTGTTATACCATGAGTTTGTACTTCTATATGTATTCTGCATAAAATATACTTGTATTCAATGTGAATACACTGTTATACCATGAGTTTTTATTTCTATATGTAAACAGCATCAAATATACTTGTATTCAATAAGAATACACTGTTATACCATGAGTTTTTACTTCTGTATGTAAACAGCATTAAATATACTTGTATTCAATGTGAATACACTGTTATAACATGAGTTTTTTACTTCTATATGTAAACAGCATCAAATATACTTGTATTCAATGTGAATACACTGTTATACCATGAGTTTTTACTTCTATATGTAAACAGCATCACATATAATTGTATTCAATGTGAATACACTGTTATACCATGAGTTTCTACTTCTATATGTATACTGCATCAAATATACTTGTATTGAATGTAAATACACTGTTATACCATGAGTTTTTACTTCTTTATGTATTCTGCATCAAATATACTTGTGTTCAATGTGAATACACTGTTATACCATGAGTTTTTCCTTCTATATGTAAACTTCATCAAATATACTTGTATTCAATAAGAATACACTGTTATACCATGAGTTTTTACTTCTACATGTATACTGCATTAAATATACTTGTATTCAATGTGAATACACTGTTATACCATGAGTTTTTACTTCAATATGTATACTGCATCAAATATACTTTTATTCAATGTGAATACACTGTTGTACCATGAGTTTTTACTTCTATATGTAAACGGAATCAAATATACTTGTATTCAATGTGAATACACTGTTATACCATGAGTTTTTACTTCTATATGTATACTGCATCAAATATACTTGCATTCAATGTGAATACACTGTTATACCATGAGTTTTTACTTCTATATGTAAACAGCATCAAATATACTTGTATTCAATGTGAATACACTGTTATACCATGAGTTTTTACTTCTATACGTATACTGCATCAAATATAATTGTATTCAATGTGAATACGCTGTTATACCATGCGTTTTTACTTCTATATGTAAACAGCATCAAATATACTTGTATTTAATAAGAATACACTGTTATACCATGAATTTCTACTTCTATATGTAAACAGGATCAAATATACTTGTATTCAATGTGAATACACTGTTATACCATGAGTTTTTACTTCTATATGTATTCTGCATCAAATATACTTGTATTCAATGTGAATACACTGTTATAGCATGAGTCTTTACTTCTATATGTATACTGCATCAGTATTCAATGTGAATACACTGTTATACCATGAGTTTTTACTTCTATATGTATACTGCATCAAATATACTTGTATTCAATGTGAATACACTGTTATACCATGAGTTTTTACTTCTATATGTAAACAGCATCAAATATACTTGTATTCAATGTGAATACACTGTTATACCATGAGTTTTTACTTCTATATGTAAACTGCATCAAATATACTTGTATTCAATGTGAATACACTGTTATACCATGAGTTTTTACTTCTATATGTAAACTGCATCAAATATACTTGTATTCAATGTGAATACACTGTTATACCATGAGTTTTTACTTCTATATGTAAACAGCATCAAATATACTTGTATTCAATGTGAATACACTGTTATACCATGAGTTTTTACTTCTATATGTAAACAGCATCAAATATACTTGTATTCAATGTGAATACACTGTTATACCATGAGTTTTTACTTCTATATGTAAACAGCATCAAATATACTTGTATTCAATGTGAATACACTGTTATACCATGAGTTTTTACTTCTATATGTAAACTGCATCAAATATACCATGAGTTTTTACTTCTTTATGTATACTGCATCAAATATACTTGTATTCAATGTGAATACACTGTTATACCATGAGTTTTTCCTTCTATATGTAAACTGCATCAAATATACTTGTATTCAATGTGAATACACTGTTATACCATGAGTTTTTACTTCTATATGTATACTGCATTAAATATACTTGTATTCAATGTGAATACACTGTTATACCATGAGTTTTTACTTCAATATGTAAACTGCATCAAATATACTTGTATTCAATGTGAATACACTGTTATACCATGAGTTTTTACTTCTATATGTAAACGGAATCAAATATACTTGTATTCAATGTGAATACACTGTTATACCATGAGTTTTTACTTCTATATGTAAACTGCATCAAATATACTTGTATTCAATGTGAATACACTGTTATACCATGAGTTTTTACTTCTATATGTAAACAGCATCAAATATACTTGTATTCAATGTGAATACACTGTTATACCATGAGTTTTTACTTCTATATGTAAACAGCATCAAATATACTTGTATTCAATGTGAATACACTGTTATACCATGAGTTTTTACTTCTATATGTAAACTGCATCAAATATACTTGTATTCAATGTGAATACACTGTTATACCATGAGTTTTTACTTCTATATGTAAACAGGATCAAATATACTTGTATTCAATGTGAATACACTGTTATACCATGAGTTTTTACTTCTATATGTAAACTGCATCAAATATACTTGTATTCAATGTGAATACACTGTTATACCATGAGTTTTTATTTCTATATGTAAACAGCATCAAATATACTTGTATTCAATGTGAATACACTGTTATACCTTGAGTTTTTACTTCTATATGTATACTGCATCAAATATACTTGTATTCAATGTGAATACACTGTTATACCATGAGTTTTTACTTCTATATGTAAACTGCATCAAATATACTTGTATTCAATGTGAATACACTGTTATACCATGAGTTTTTACTTCTATATGTAAACAGCATCAAATATACTTGTATTCAATGTGAATACACTGTTATACCATGAGTTTTTACTTCTATATGTAAACAGCATCAAATATACTTGTATTCAATGTGAATACACTGTTATACCATGAGTTTTTACTTCTATATGTAAACTGCATCAAATATACTTGTATTCAATGTGAATACACTGTTATACCATGAGTTTTTACTTCTATATGTAAACTGCATCAAATATACTTGTATTCAATGTGAATACACTGTTATACCATGAGTTTTTCCTTCTATATGTAAACTGCATCAAATATACTTGTATTCAATGTGAATACACTGTTATACCATGAGTTTTTACTTCTATATGTAAACTGCATTAAATATACTTGTATTCAATGTGAATACACTGTTATACCATGAGTTTTTACTTCTATATGTATACAGCATCAAATATACTTGTATTCAATGTGAATACACTGTTATACCATGAGTTTTTACTTCTATATGTAAACGGCATCAAATATACTTGTATTCAATGTGAATACACTGTTATACCATGAGTTTTTACTTCTATATGTAAACTGCATCAAATATACTTGTATTCAATGTGAATACACTGTTATACCATGAGTTTTTACTTCTATATGTAAACAGCATCAAATATACTTGTATTCAATGTGAATACACTGTTATACCATGAGTTTTTACTTCTATATGTAAACAGCATCAAATATACTTGTATTCAATGTGAATACACTGTTATACCATGAGTTTTTACTTCTATATGTAAACAGCATCAAATATACTTGTATTCAATGTGAATACACTGTTATACCATGAGTTTTTACTTCTATATGTAAACAGGATCAAATATACTTGTATTCAATGTGAATACACTGTTATACCATGAGTTTTTACTTCTATATGTATACTGCATCAAATATACTTGTATTCAATGTGAATACACTGTTATAACATGAGTTTTTATTTCTATATGTAAACAGCATCAAATATACTTGTATTCAATGTGAATACACTGTTATACCTCGAGTTTTTACTTCTATATGTAAACTGCATCAAATATACTTGTATTCAATGTGAATACACTGTTATACCATGAGTTTGTACTTCTATATGTATACTGCATAAAATATACTTGTATTCAATGTGAATACACTGTTATACCATGAGTTTTTAGTTCTATATGTAAACAGCATCAAATATACTTGTATTCAATGTGAATACACTGTTATACCATGAGTTTTTACTTCTATATGTAAACAGCATTAAATATACTTGTATTCAATGTGAATACACTGTTATACCATGAGTTTTTACTTCTATATGTAAACAGCATCAAATATACTTGTATTCAATGTGAATACACTGTTATACCATGAGTTTTTACTTCTATATGTAAACAGCATCAAATATACTTGTATTCAATGTGAATACACTGTTATACCATGAGTTTTTACTTCTATATGTAAACTGCATCAAATATACTTGTATTCAATGTGAATACACTGTTATACCATGAGTTTTTACTTCTATATGTAATCTGCATCAAATATACTTGTATTCAATGTGAATACACTGTTATACCATGAGTTTTTCCTTCTATATGTAAACTGCATCAAATATACTTGTATTCAATGTGAATACACTGTTATACCATGAGTTTTTACTTCTATATGTAAACAGCATCAAATATACTTGTATTCAATGTGAATACACTGTTATACCATGAGTTTTTACTTCAATATGTAAACTGCATCAAATATACTTGTATTCAATGTGAATACACTGTTATACCATGAGTTTTTACTTCTATATGTAAACAGAATCAAATATACTTGTATTCAATGTGAATACACTGTTATACCATGAGTTTTTACTTCTATATGTAAACTGCATCAAATATACTTGTATTCAATGTGAATACACTGTTATACCATGAGTTTTTACTTCTATATGTAAACAGCATCAAATATACTTGTATTCAATGTGAATACACTGTTATACCATGAGTTTTTACTTCTATATGTAAACAGCATCAAATATACTTGTATTCAATGTGAATACACTGTTATACCATGAGTTTTTACTTCTATATGTAAACTGCATCAAATATACTTGTATTCAATGTGAATACACTGTTATACCATGAGTTTTTACTTCTATATGTAAACTGCATGGAATATACTTGTATTCAATGTGAATACACTGTTATACCATGAGTTTTTAGTTCTATATGTAAACTGCATCAAATATACTTGTATTCAATGTGAATACACTGTTATACCATGAGTTTTTACTTCTATATGTAAACTGCATCAAATATACTTGTATTCAATGTGAATACACTGTTATACCATGAGTTTTTACTTCTATATGTAAACAGCATCAAATATACTTGTATTCAATGTGAATACACTGTTATACCATGAGTTTTTACTTCTATATGTATACTGCATCAAATATACTTGTATTCAATGTGAATACACTGTTATACCATGAGTTTTTACTTCTATATGTAAACAGCATCAAATATACTTGTATTCAATGTGAATACACTGTTATACCATGAGTTTTTACTTCTATATGTAAACAGGATCAAATATACTTGTATTCAATGTGAATACACTGTTATACCATGAGTTTTTACTTCTATATGTAAACTGCATCAAATATACTTGTATTCAATGTGAATACACTGTTATAGCATGAGTTTTTACTTCTATATGTAAACTGCATCAAATATACTTGTATTCAATGTGAATACACTGTTATACCATGAGTTTTTACTTCTATATGTAAACTGCATCAAATATACTTGTATTCAATGTGAATACACTGTTATACCATGAGTTTTTACTTCTATATGTAAACAGCATCAAATATACTTGTATTCAATGTGAATACACTGTTATACCATGAGTTTTTACTTCTATATGTAAACTGCATGAAATATACTTGTATTCAATGTGAATACACTGTTATACTATGAGTTTTTACTTCTATATGTAAACAGCATCAAATATACTTGTATTCAATGTGAATACACTGTTATACCATGAGTTTTTACTTCTATATGTAAACAGCATCAAATATACTTGTATTCAATGTGAATACACTGTTATACCATGAGTTTTTACTTCTATATGTAAACAGCATCAAATATACTTGTATTCAATGTGAATACACTGTTATACCATGAGTTTTTACTTCTATATGTAAACTGCATCAAATATACTTGTATTCAATGTGAATACACTGTTATACCATGAGTTTTTAGTTCTATATGTAAACAGCATCAAATATACTTGTATTCAATGTGAATACACTGTTATACCATGAGTTTTTATTTCTATATGTAAACTGCATCAAATATACTTGTATTCAATGTGAATACACTGTTGTAATACATCCCCTTGGGGAGTTAGTATTACCAAAGAATTAAATGTTGTTTCGAATTGGAATTTAAGTGAACTCGGAGGCGAATTACCCACAATGATAGACATGTATTTTACTTGACTAAGGCCATAAGAATTACACGGGAAAGGACATACAATATGACAAGAAAGGGAATAACGAGCCAGACCATAATGGCCAACGAAATAAGGACAATTTGGAAGCTTACCGATGTAGCGCGAGCGTTACGGGAGCGCACGCTGGTAAAACGATAGGAAGCGGAGAAATTAACACTCAGCAATTCGACTACTAAACGTTTCAGAACTGTGAGAAGACTCTAGCAAATTCAAGAATTTGCACCGACAGAGTTTCCGCGTCTAAACGTTGTGGAAGTTGCCGAACGACTCTGTTTGTCGGAAATGTGGGTTCATCACGAAACCTCGCATTTCGGGAGTGGTCACAGACGCTGATGGCCTGTCGCAACTCGGCACGAGCAACCAATCAAGAGATGTTTTATTAAGTGGTTGATTGTGACGTGTAAGCAACCAATCAACTGATTGTTTATTTATTGTGCGATATGCGCATCAGTTGCAGGTGTTCATCGAGGTCAGCTAAAAGCGTTGATGACTTCATCTCCGGATTGACAAACAACGTTTCAGGGAGTAAAACATGTAAATACGATACGAATTGTAAACGTTAACATAAGGAAAAAGGTGGATATCATAAGTGAAAAAGGGAGTAACATAAGATCATAAAATTTGGGCATGTTGAGTAAATATATTTGTAGGCCTTCGTTACATCGCTCCGGGCTGCGTAAGATTACGTCCCGTAATCAGACTTCATGTTGGTGATAAGAAGTTTTAACTTCTTTAATTGGAGGACAGCAAATACCGAAGAGGCCAAGACAGCAGCAAATGCGTAAGACGATGAGGACAAGGATGAAAATGACGGTGACGACCAAGGAGATTATGATGACCTCCCACCAGCTGGTATATCTCTCGACTCCTGCTGCTGTCAGTAGAACATCAGCTGCATGAGGACGATGATTCGATGGGAAATCAGCAGGTGATTGTTCATTCATGGCGGCTACGATGTCAGCTACAACGTTCATGTGGTTGAGTAAATTATCGTTATAAGCTGGATTGCTGCGATGGTCATAGTCGAAGGCTTTCACGTCTTCATAGCGGAAGGAATGAGCCAATGTACGCTCCGGCGGTACAATATTCGGGTCGATCCTTTTCCAAGTGTTGTTGCGGAAGGCGTAAGGTTTATCGTTGAAATTGACGAAACCATTTGTCCAATAGCATGGGGAAAATTTCACTAATTCCCAGCCATCGAGATTAATGGTATAATTGTTAAATTTCGGTTGTGGTCCACATGGTGTGATTATGGTTTCAAATGTGGCATTCACAGCTTTACACTGAATCACTACGGCGGTTTGTCCAAAAGCTTGCAATTTTGCACACCGAGGTAATTTCAATAATGAAGCGGCGAGCCAACCATTATATTGGGCGGTGATAATTGCTCGTTCATTTTTAGCTTTGCGAACATCACATTCAATTGTCTGTAGCATACGCGCTAATTCATTATCACGATCAATAGCACGATCTTGAATATATTGTTTATTGGCCAATTTATCCAAATCGGGGTCATTAGATGGTGAGGTGGTTTCAACAGAGACGCTTGGTTGGGCCTTCTCCTTGTTGGACGCCGACTCGGCGGTGAGTGATAGAGATTTATCGACGAAAGGCCACGTTACCAAAACTAAATTTGATTGGCCGACGATTTTAAAAGTCGTTGTTCGGTTGTTGCAACTTCGATGATTGGGGTCGCAAGGTGGTTGAAGAGTCAAATGAAAATCTAGTTGACGGTCGTCGTCCAAGAGGCGGAAATATTTTTCATTAATCGTTTTCATCATAAGATTTCCGGTTCCAGATTCAACTGTACGTAATTCGTGTTGAACCTTATGGGTGTATGTCGTATCCCAAACCAAAGTTAGATGGTTGTGAGACAAGGTACCAGCGGTTGAAGAAGCTTTTCCGATCGGCGTTGGAAAATCTTCATCTTCCATTTGTTGAAACAGTTGTACTTGCTCAAGCGCACAATTCAGAGTTTCCCAATCGACGGTTCGCATCCAGTAACCATCAGATCGAGGTTCATGCGAAAATACATACTTCTCATCCGAAAGAGTCATTTCATAACCTTCACACTTTTTAGTGTTAATCATTTTATAGCACTCAGAAGCCGTTGTGTCTATAGGAATTTTCTCAGGCACAATCACTGTTTGACCGAAAAAGTTCATAGTCACGCGGTGAATATTTCTCCATTTGGCACAAATAAAACCCGGAAATTTCACTGCGGCGCGTTCATCACTGTAGACAACATATCTCACTGGAACAGCACTCGTGGAATTTATTTTCGGCTTGCAATCAGCATCAGGAAATTGAATAATTCCCATATTCAAAGGCTCAGCGCAATCGCATACGGTTGTTTGAAATGCGTGCGCGCGTAGGTGGAGACACAGCAGTAGCAATAGTAACGGCATTGACGACATTACTACACACGAAACATACGGAAAACAACACAGGGAAATATAAAAATGGAAACATTCTTATGGCCAAGTATTCTACTTTATCATGTGGGTTTCTTAAAACTAAGTAAATGAGAACAATAAAAGAAAAGGTAAAAATGTGGAGGAAGAAAAAGGAAAATATTCTCATGGATTTAAAAAAAAGGTAAAAGACATTCCGTCGGCTATACTTTAACGGTGACACAGCAACAGGGATAGGGGAAATAGGGCCTTTCAATTTAACAGAGTTTTCTACTGGAAGGGAGCAACAATTTGGGGCAAATTTGGTATCATCAGAAAGAAGAAAAAAGATCTTAATTATAGAAAAGAAAGAATTACGAAAATGTCACTCGTATAGGAGCGCGGATAAGAAATAAAACATTGAAAAATGTAACGGTAAATGCTTGGCGCTGTCAAGGTCACGCGCAAGTCCAATACACAGGGGAAGTGCGAATGGGGAAAAACGGAGGGAAATAAAAAGAAGATAAGACGGAATAGATTGCCGACGGCGAAAAAGGGACTTAGAATATTTTCAACGTTGGAACATTGGGAAAAGCTATAGCAAGGAAAGGAAAATAAAATATATATTTTTCGCGTTGGGTGTGGCCGCTAGCGGTGGCGCTGCTATACGCGTAGTGTAAATGGAACAATGACGCATTTGCGTCAAGAACGAAAACAGAAAAGTTGTTAGTTAGAAAACGAATCAAGTGAAACAGTGTGTTAGTGTTTGTTGTGTTTTTTTGTTTCTTTCTTTGTTTTTTTTTTTGTTTTAGTTTTTTTTTTTGTTTGTTTGTTTTGTTTTTTTGTTTGTTTTTTTTTTTTTGGTTTTTTTCTTTGTTTGTTCTTTGTTTGTTTATTTAATTTTTATTTTTTTTTTTTTTTTTTTTTTTTTTTATTTTTTTTTTTTTTTTGTGTCAAACTACGTGTAGATTTGTTAGTACAAATGTGTAAAGTGTGTAAAGTGTCTATTGTGATGTGTAATACCATGTTGAGTATTCACTCACATATATGTATACAGTGTAAATTTCAAACAGTGTTTAACGTAAAGGTAAGTTTTTCTAAGTATTACTTTTAGGTGGACATAGGGAAAAAGAAAAATATGACAATAAAAACATTTCTAAGGTAAGCAATCGAAATAAAGTAATAATGCACTGACAATTGCATTCACACAAGAAATACATTTCATTTGAAAACAAGGTGTAAATATGACGATTTTTTTATAACGGAAGAGAGGTAAATGAGTGTTTGTTTTTTTTCTCACTTTTCATTACATCAATTAATCTTTTTTTTCTCTTTTGTTTACAGGTCCATCAGTGTTTCAATGTTTATTATTCTCTTTTTTTTTTTTTTTTTTTTTTTTTTAAAGACGGCAGAGAGGTAAGTGAGTGTTTGTTTTTTTCTCACTTTTCATTACATCAATTAATCTCTTTTTTCTCTTTTGTTTACAGGTCCATCAGTGTTTCAATGTTTATTATTCTCTTTTTTTTTTTTTTGACACTGTTTTTGTTAATTTTTTTTTTTTTGAATATATATTTTGTTAATTTTTTTCATGTTTATTGATGTTTATTGATGTATATGTTTTTCTTATTATATTTTTCTTAACCCTCTCTCCCTTATGTATGTTTTTTTTTTTTTTTTTTTTTAATCAAATACAATGTTGAATAAAACAGTTTTGTGTTCATTATTATTGTGTAAACGGACAATCATTCGGAGGCTGGTTGAAGATGTGTCGAAGAAAGCATCGCATAACAACAAGTGCGTAGGCGAAGACAGGTCGCCATTTTGTTGAGTGTCGTTTTCTTTGTTTGTAAAGTGAAACATAAGCGAAAAAGAAGAAAGGAAAAGAAGTGAAAGAAGAATAGGCGGCGGAATAGAAGAAGAGTTCGGGACTAAAGGATTGCTACGGTAATGCCAAAATAATTTCCCTATTATTTTATGCGTATTAGTACTTTTACTCGTAGTTTAAAACTCGACTGCTAGATGACGTTGTTCTAGTTTACTTTTTGACCGTTAGATGGCATGAGAATGTCAATTCTGGAAATAAATAAGTCTAACTTAGAAAATAAGAACTTATTGATTAAAAATGACAAATAACTTGATGAACTTAGTTAATTAAGGTTTTTATTTATCTAACGGGGAGCTTTTTATTTTACAATAAGTAAAAAGTTAGTTTGTCCGAGATGGAATGACTTGCTTGGATCTACACATAGCTTATACCCCTCGCATGGATAGTTGGTTAGCAAGCTTGCTTGCGACGCGAGGGCACTCGGGTTCAAATCCCGGGGGAAGCTTGTAAAAGGGAACAAATGTGCGTCGGCTCCAATGTACGGAAGGTGGGTCACGGTGGTTTACCATCGTGGCCCTTCCACCCCCTTCTTGTACATGGTCGCCTCGCGCTCTTCTCAGCTGTCTTTCCGTTGGCCGTGTAACTCTTGTGGGTGGCAAGAGTTGGCTGTCGGAACTGACTACTGACGATGGAGATTTGTTCCTTTCTGGCTAGGGGAGAGTCTGGCGCTAGATTCGAACCTTGCTCGAACGGCTTTTGCATTTTTTCAAAATTTTCCACATAAATTTTTTTTTTGCAATATAATTATATATTTAATTCCAAGTCTAATCGGATTAAAATTTTTATCATATTATAATATATCTTATTCCTTAGAAACATATATAATTATATGTTTTTAAAGAACCTCCTATTTTTGAGACTACTCGAACTAATGATTTAACCTAAACTAATTGTTTGAATTATATCTTTTTCCTATATTATATATATATTTTTTCCTATTCCTTTTCTCTCTATCCCATATGTTTTTTTTTCTCAATTTTGTAGACTAGTCTTATTGTTATTTCTGCCGTTTTTTATTTTAAAACACTACTGAGGCTACAACGCTTTTTAAGAGTAAGGGGAAATACAGAGAGGGAAAAGAAGACAGGATAGAAAAGTGATAGGCGAATAACAGAATATAGCAAAATTTCAAGAGACTAAAAAGAGAGAAATAGAAGAAAGAAATTTTTTCTCATCGATTGTCTTCAAATACGTAATTGACGTGTTCCATTCTTGTTAGACAAAGCTGTCCAGTTGGGATTGCAATTGGTAATGAGTAGTGGTTATGATGTGATGAATAATTTTCGGAACTTATATGTGGGATTTCTTCTTGCTATTGGACTCCATCTCGGTAACGCAGAGGCTTTTGTCGATTGCGTTGTGGGCGTCTGCTAACATGAAGTAGTTCTGGGTTCTCAGTTGGCGTCTCTTCTTCTGGCTCGGATGGCAAACTCTCGGTTTCATCAACTTCGGCGCGTGAGGAGTCATTTTCGTTAATTGCATTATGTTGAACTGATTGTGTTTCGTTGTCTGATTCTTCTGTGTTAGAAATATTATCTTCCGATGAAGGACGATGAACGCTGACGACATCAGCTTGTTGTTGAGATACATTTACATCTTCAAAATGATCAGTTGTTTGCGTGGTGTCATCTTCGTAATCGTCACTTGCCAATATTTCTTCATGATCTTGATCTTCCATGGCAATGCCATGGTCTTGAGTTTGCGTCGCAATTGACTTGCGAAATCGGTTTTCGAAATCGGAGGGGTTCTCAATTGGGGGACAAGGTTCCGTTTTCCACAACATTGTCTCGTACAATGGTTTTAAACGATTTATGTGCGTACGTTGACATACATAAGAACTATCAGCTATATCTACAGTATTATTATTATAAACTTTTACTACTCTATAAGGACCTTTATATTTAGATGTAAACTTCCTACTATCGCCATCCTTAACTACACGAATATCTAATAAGACTTTATCACCTACAACATATTTCTTTTCTTTTGCTCGTTTGTTATATTGTTCGCGCTGGCGATTCCGAGCTTTCTCGGTTTCTTCGCGAACTCGTTGGAAGCTATAACGCAAGCGATCGTTTAAATTCCCTACATAATCAGAGGCGGATTTAAAAGTTGAAGGAGAAGCATCTAGAAATTCGTTAATAGGGATATTAGGATCTCTACCGTGCACTAAATAATAAGGGGTTTCAAGTGTCGAAGAATGCGTAGAACTACGGTATGCAAATAAAACATCATCCAACATTTCTTCCCAATTAGCATGTTGCCCATCTTTTAATTCTTTTCTTAACATAGAGGTTAATGTTCGATTAAATCTCTCGGTCTCACCATTACTAGCAGGATTGTAGGCAGTGGTGAGCCTTTGATCAACCTTTAACTTTTTACAAAAATAGCGGAATAATTTCGATGTGAAATTTGTTCCACGATCAGAAACAATAGCTTTTGGCATTCCATGCCGTACAATAATGGTTTTATATACACACTCAGCTGTGGTTTGGGCAGTTTGATCTTTCAATGCTACTGCTTCTACCCAGCGACTAAAATAATCAGTGATAACTAAGATACAACTATTTCCATTAGGAGAAACTGGAGTAATAGGGCCTAAGAAATCCATTCCAATCACTTGAAAAGGGGCTTTTGCAAGTTCATGGGGATGTAATAGGGCTCTATAAGTTGATGCCGTATTAGCGGTACAAATTTCACAAGCTTGACAATATTCTAATATATCTTTCCTCATTGTAGGCCAATAATAATTGTTTTTGACCTTCAAATAAGTTTTATAAAAAGCTAAATGCCCACCCATCGGCGCATCGTGTAATTCTTTCAACACTAGATGGCGGAGGGAGTAAGGCAAGACTAACTGATGATTAATTTCATTACGTTTACTATCCTTTGAAGGCAATTCGTGCCGATAAAGCGTACCTTCAATAATTTCAAAATATTCAATTTCTTTAGCCCAATCCGGCTTGGATTGGCTAAATTTCTCGTCAAGTACTCCTTTCTCTAGATAATTTCGAATATCTATACAAAGTTCATCTTCAAGTTGTTTTTCGCAAATTAACTTAATATTATTTGGTACTGGTTGAATACTAGCAACTTTTAAACGGGATAAACAATCTGCATTCTGATGGATACGTCCAGGCCTATATTTCAATTCATAATTCGTCGCGGCTAATAATATAGCCCATCTACCTAACCTACCATTATTATCTTTCTGATTTTTAAGCCATTGCAAAGGTCGATGGTCACTAATGATTTCAAAAGGTTTATCTAATAAGTAATGGCGAAAGTATTTAATTGCATCAACTACAGCTAATGCTTCTTTTTCTGTAGTACTATACTTCGTTTCCGCTTTTGTTAATTGTCTACTAGAATAGGCTATTGGATGTTCTTGCCCATCTTGCATTTGCGATAATACTGCTCCAATTCCATACTCACACGCATCGGTAAAAGAAAAAAATTTTTCGTTAAAATTTGGATATGCAAGAACTGGGGGAGTTACTAGAGAATTGCGCAACTTCTCAAAGGCAACCTGTTCCTCAGTTCCCCACGCAAATGGTTTCCTACTTAGATCTTTATGCGTTAATCGGGTTAACGGCTTAGCAATTGAACCAAAATCTTTAATAAATCTTCTATAATATCCGGCAAGTCCAAGAAATGATCTGACTTCGTCAACAGAAGTTGGTGTTTTATAATTAACTATCTTATCAATTTTACTCGGGTCAGGTTTAATACCGTCCGTTGAGATTACATGGCCTAAATAATTTACTGAACGCTTAGCGAATTGACATTTATTAAGTTTTAGTTTTAAATTGGCTGCTTTCAAAAGGTTAAAAATTTCTCGAATGTCGTTTAAATGACTTTCAAATGTATCTGAAAAGATAATGACGTCATCCAGATAAACTAACGCTTTACTTCCTAAGACGTTTCTCAGTACATAATTCATTAGCCTTTGGAACGTGGCAGGTGCATTGCACAAACCAAACGCCATTCTCTCGAATTCATAAAGATTATTTTCTACAACAAAAGCTGTTTTCTCGATATCTGGATCATGAACTTGAATTTGCCAATAACCGGAAGCTAAATCAAGGGTTGTAAAGAATTTCTTTCCATATAATTTGTCTAAAGTTTCATCGATGCGTGGCATGGGAAAAGAGTCTTTCTTTGTAATGCTGTTTAATTTCCTATAATCAACGCAAAATCTTATTTCTCCATTCTTTTTCTCTACAAGTACCACGGGTGAAGCCCATGGAGATTGCGAGTATCTGATGACCTTTGCATCTAGCATCTCCTGCACTTTATCTTCCAATAATTTCCTTTGATTGTTAGTAACTCTATATGGGCGTTGTCGAATGGGGCCTCTTCCTTCTGTATCAATTGTATGTTTAATGAGATTGGTATTCCCTAGTTCTGAATCTTTTGAAGCAAACAAGTCGTGAAAGTCATTTAATAATTGAGAGAGTGGTGCTTGAAATTCCGGGTTGACTTCCGAAATTACAATAGGCTCTCTTGATTCTATGGGCTTAATTTCTGATGTATTTAACGCTACTTTTCCGATAATCTGCTGAGCGATTTCAATAACGCCTAACTTGGTGTTTCGTGGAATTGTGACTTGCTGTAACGAATGATTCTCGACTAAAATGTTATATGCTCCATCTCCCGATACCTTTCCTATAAATTCTTCAATATAAATTCCATTTGGCAAATTCTCACACGGTGTAAAGATAAATGCCGAATTCGGAGGTACATACGGAAATGAACCCTTCAATTGGCCTACAATTACTAGCGACGTCTGACGAGGTAACGTCGTCTTTTTGACTGCTGTAACTGCCATTTCCGGCACCCTAAAAATAGAAGAGGGGCCTTGCCCATCTCTAGCTAAGTAAATACTCTTTGTTTCTCCATCAAGCTGAAAACCATGCTTCTGGATTGCGTCCCATCCAAGGATACAATCTTCAGAAACACCGTTTGTAACAATAAATTCTTGCTGTAAAATTGTCTCCCCGTATCCAACGGGCAGAGTCACTTTTCCCAGCGTATGTAACTTATTTTCTCCTACATCATATAAATCGAAGTCAAGCTGGCTGCAGATCGCCTGACCTCTAGGGGGTAATTTCTTAAATAAACGTTCATGTAAAATGCTTTTAGACGCGCCTGTATCGAATAATGCTTGGAACGGGACCTGGAAGATCTTTAACGGAATTCTTGGAGTCGATTCATTCGTAATTGTTGTTAATTTTGCGACTTGTCGGGATTTGCGGAGGGCTCTTCATCAACTGACCCGAAGCTACAGTTGATTCCTAGTGGTTTTCCTGATCTTGGGGAGGACCGGGAATGTTAGGTCTATTGTTGTTTCTGAACTTAGGACAATTGTTAGATCTGTGCCCGATGTCACGGCAAGAATAACAAATAGGCGGCTGAGCTTGTTCTAGTCCTTGACGTTGATAACGGCGACAATCTGCCTGAATATGACCTCGGTAACCGCAAAAATTGCAAACAACCGACGACTGTAAAGGTCGATTATTGAAATCATTTGGAGGTCTGGGGGCTGGCGGACTACTGTTTGTAGAACTATTTTGGGAGTTTACAAATTGTCTATTTCCATTATTGTTATTAAAGCGCTGCTGCGGAGCTCTCACGTTACCATCTTGCTGATTAGCTAAAGTCGGTTGAAACGAGACTTGTTTCCTATACTGTGTGTTTGAAGGGTATGAGACGTCTTTCCTATTGAGATGGAGTTTCTTTACGCTCTGCACGAGTTCACTAAGAACATCCCTAATCTGCTCACTTTCAGTTTTCTTTTCCACAACAGGCTTGTCTTCATGGTGAACGTTAGCCACTGCCTTCATCATCATTTCTTTCTGATCTACTATCATTTGCTTAAGCTCTGTCAATTCTGCGCTATTGGTGCCACGTGTGCCATCAATAGACCGAATAAACTCCTGCCTTTCACGATCTTTTTCTAACGCTTCTAGTCTACTAGCATACGTCCGTGTTGAAGTAACTAGTTCGCCAAAATCCTTAAAGTCCTTATACTTAACTTTCGTCTGTAGTTTGGAATCTAAGCCTTCAATAAATTTCTGCATTAAAATAATTGCGAAAGACTTCTCAGAGTGAGCTACAGGATATGCACGCTTGAAAATTTCCTGAAGTCGAAGGGCATAATCAACGATTTTCTCGCCTGGCTTACGCTTAGCTTTATTAAATTTCTTAAGATATAAGTCAACATTTTCGTCACCGTGAAAATGATCGAGCAAAGCTTCTTTGACCGAATCATAATCATGCGGAAGATCTTTCAAAATGGCCTGAATTACGCGAAAAGCTCTGTCTGTTAATTTAGCACGAAGCATTTGGACAATTTTCTCTCCTGACCATCCTGATGTGTCTACTATAGCTTCGAAAGATTCTAGCCAAGAGTCGAAACGCGTAAGTGGACTTCCGGAAAACGAGGAAAGTAATTGCAAACGGGAAAAGGTATGCTGATTATTCTGGAAATCATCAAGATCTCTAGCTGTAGCTGCTCTACTAGGGGAAGGACATTGAGCCATGTTCTTAGGATTTGTTTCTTGCGCTCTTAAGCTCTCCTGTCTTGAATTGTGAGATTGTGTTGAAATGCTGCTCGTAGATGATCGAGATTCGCTGTAACGTCTGCGACGCTCCTGGGTGGCGTAATCAGTATGCGTGGGCGTCGGGTCGAACATCGACGACGGGAGAAGCGAATAGGGTGGTGGTCGGCGAATCGCACCTGTCGTGGACGGTGAACGGTCCTCTCCTCTTGACGGTGTGCTGGTTGTTGGGCCGCGGTTTGTTGAGGTACGTCCTCCGCCGTATGGGATGGTAGAAACCGTTGCAATCGGACCTTGATTTGGGAGAGTGTTTGTTTGATCTCCTCCGCCAACTGCACGTTGTTCGGGTTGACTGCTCCCGGGAAGTTGTCCAATTTCCTCAGCAACGAGTTGATTTCCGGAATTAGCGGTTCCAGCAGAGTCAGCAGGCGTAGCTCCCGCAGGTAGAAGATTAAGTTGCGGATGTCTATCAGGAACGACTGTTGATGGGTCAGTAGCTGCACTTCCAAGTGGGAGGATAACTCTCTCACTTCGTACGTTAGATGTAGGTAGCGTATTTCTCGGTGTCTGATTGAAGTTCCAAAATTCTGAAAAGAGGCTAGGACTGTCTCGTGTTTCTGTGGTGTCACGCCTTGCAGTTCCGTGATGCAGTGAATTTGACTCAGCAGAAATATCAGGAATTGTCTCGCATGTGATATGAAGATCGATGTCAGCACGGACGCTTGGGCTTCCGATTGGGTTGTTTTCTTCACCTGTGCGTGTAGTTTCACCTGTAGGATCGACGTCAGATGCCTCAGCAGGATCGTAGGTTCTGTCCACACCGTCGTTGGATTCTTTTTTGGTTAATTGTTGTTTGATAGAAGGGTTTTTTTAATCAACCAAATTAGCTGTACCCAGGTCTTCGGATCGGTCGACTGAAAGTCCGCTTCTCTCTCCTTCAGGCTCTTGATCGCAAGGATAAGGTACGGAAGCTGGCTCGTTTTGGGCTGGAATATCTTCTGTTGATTGTTCTTGATTTTGTCGAATAGATGTCGTAGGCTCAGGTTCAGTTGATTTTCCATTCGGGGAGTTCCTCGTGAAAAACCCTAACACAGTTTTTGCTACTGAACTAGACTTAGGCGAAACTTTTGGAGGAGACTTAGCTGGAGAAATACGCGCAGCAATTCTAGCAAAAATAGAGGGTGAACGCTTCTCTGAAACGGTTCCAGAGGCAAAACTACCTCCTGGGTTTCCGTCTGGAAACAAGATCAAGACGAGCTACGGCTTCGTACGCACCGTTAGACCTAAGCTTACTTAACTGATAACTAACTCTAGATGGTTGTGTACTTACAACGGAAGAAGCGGGTTTACTAGCCGGTTCAGAAATTGGTTTGGGAGTGGTACAAGCTAGACATGTATCAGGTGCAATTTGGGGTTCAACATGCAACTTATCAAAATTAAGCGATCTAGCAACAGTTGGCTCACTGGGCCGGGGAACATTAATTTGGGGCACACTGGGTTGTATGGGAGTTCGTGGAATTCTAGACCCGCCAGTAATAACATCATCATTCATTGTGGTTGAGTTCAAAAAGCGCTGCCACCATTATGTAATACATCCCCTTGGGGAGTTAGTATTACCAAAGAATTAAATGTTGTTTCGAATTGGAATTTAAGTGAACTCGGAGGCGAATTACCCACAATGATAGACATGTATTTCACTTGACTAAGGCCATAAGAATTACACGGGAAAGGACATACAATATGACAAGAAAGGGAATAACGAGCCAGACCATAATGGCCAACGAAATAAGGACAATTTGGAAGCTTACCGATGTAGCGCGAGCGTTACGGGAGCGCACGCTGGTAAAACGATAGGAAGCGGAGAAATTAACACTAAGCAATTCGACTACTAAACGTTTCAGAACTGTGAGAAGACTCTAGCAAATTCAAGAATTTGCACCGACAGAGTTTCCGCGTCTAAACGTTGTGGAAGTTGCCGAACGACTCTGTTTGTCGGAAATGTGGGTTCATCACGAAACCTCGCATTTCGGGAGTGGTCAGAGACGCTGATGGCCTGTCGCAACTCGGCACGAGCAACCAATCAAGAGATGTTTTATTAAGTGGTTGATTGTGACGTGTAAGCAACCAATCAACTGATTGTTTATTTATTGTGCGATATGCGCATCAGTTGCAGGTGTTCATCGAGGTCAGCTAAAAGCGTTGATGACTTCATCTCCGGATTGACAAACAACGTTTCAGGGAGTAAAACATGTAAATACGATACGAATTGTAAACGTTAACATAAGGAAAAAGGTGGATATCATAAGCGAAAAAGGGAGTAACATAAGATCATAAAATTTGGGCATGTTGAGTAAATATATTTGTAGGCCTTCGTTACACTGTTATACCTCGAGTTTTTACTTCTATATGTATACTTAATCAAATATACTTGTATTCAATGTGAACACACTGTTATACCATGAGTTTTTACTTCTATATGTATTCTGCATCAAATATACTTGTATTCAATGTGAATCCACTGTTATACCATGAGTTAAAATTTCTATATGTAAACTGCATGGAATATACTTGTATTCAATGTGAATACACTGTTATACCATGAGTTTTTACTTCTATATGTAAACTGCATTAAATATACTTGTATTCAATGTGAATACACTTTTATACCATGAGTTTCTACTTCTATATGTAAACAGGATCAAATATACTTGTATTCAATGTGAATACACTGTTATACCATGAGTTTTTACTTCTATATGTAAACTGCATCAAATATATTTGTTTTCAATAAGAATACACTGTTATACCATGAGTTTTTACTTCTATATGTATACTGCATCAAATATACTTGTATTCAATGTGAATACACTGTTATACCATGAGCTTTTACTTCTATATGTAAAGAGGATCAAATATACTTGTATTCAATGTGAATACCCTGTTATACCATGAGTTTTTACTTCTATATGTATTCTGCATCAAATATACTTGTATTCAATGTGAATACACTGTTATAACATGATTTTATTTCTATATGTAAACAGCATCAAATATACTTGTATTCAATGTGAATACACTGTTATACCATGAGGTTTTACTTCTATATGTAAACAGCATCAAATATACTTGTATTTAATGTGAATACACTGTTATACCATGAGTTTTTACTTCTATACGTATACTGCATCAAATATAATTGTATTCAATGTGAATACGCTGTTATACCATGCGTTTTTACTTCTATATGTAAACAGCATCAAATATACTTGTATTTAATAAGAATACACTGTTATACCATGAATTTCTACTTCTATATGTAAACAGGATCAAATATACTTGTATTCAATGTGAATACACTGTTATACCATGAGTTTTTACTTCTATATGTATTCTGCATCAAATATACTTGTATTCAATGTAAATACACTGTTATAGCATGAGTCTTTACTTCTATATGTATACTGCATCAGTATTCAATGTGAATACACTGTTATACCATGAGTTTTTACTTCTATATGTATACTGCATCAAATATACTTGTATTCAATATGAATACACTGTTATACCATGAGGTTTTACTTCTATATGTAAACAGCATCAAATATACTTGTATTCAATGTGAATACACTGTTATACCATGAGTTTTTACTTCTATACGTATACTGTATCAAATATACTTGTATTCAATGTGAATACACTGTTATACTATGAGTTTTTACTTCTTTATGTAAACAGCATCAAATATACTTGTATTCAATGTGAATACACTGTTATACCATGAGTTTTTACTTCTATATGTAAACAGCATCAAATATACTTGTATTCAATGTGAATACACTGTTATACCATGACTTTTTACTCCTATATGTAAACAGCATCAAATATACTTGTATTCAATGTGAATACACTGTTTTACCATGAGTTTTTACTTCTATATGTAAACTGCATCAAATATACTAGTATTCAATGTGAATACAGTGTTATACTATGAGTTTCTACTTCTATATGTAAACAGGATCAAATATACTTGTATTCAATGTGAATACACTGTTATACCATGAGTTTTTATTTCTATATGTATACTGCATCAAATATACTTGTATTCAATGTGAATACACTGTTATACCTCGAGTTTTTACTTCTATATGTATACTTAATCAAATATACTTGTATTCAATGTGAACACACTGTTATACCATGAGTTTTTACTTCTATATGTATTCTGCATCAAATATACTTGTATTCAATGTGAATCCACTGTTATACCATGAGTTAAAATTTCTATATGTAAACTGCATGGAATATACTTGTATTCAATGTGAATACACTGTTATACCATGAGTTTTTACTTCTATATGTAAACTGCATCAAATATACTTGTATTCAATGTGAATACACTGTTATACCATGAGTTTCTACTTCTATATTTAAACAGGATCAAATATACTTGTATTCAATGTGAATACACTGTTATACCATGAGTTTTTACTTCTATATGTAAACTGCATCAAATATATTTGTTTTCAATAAGAATACACTGTTATACCATGAGTTTTTACTTCTATATGTATACTGCATCAAATATACTTGTATTCAATGTGAATACACTGTTATACCATGAGTTTTTACTTCTATATGTAAAGAGGATCAAATAAACTTGTATTCAATGTGAATACACTGTTATACCATGAGTTTTTACTTCTATATGTATACTGCATCAAATATACTTGTATTCAATGTGAATACACTGTTATAACATGAGTTTTTATTTCTATATGTAAACAGCATCAAATATACTTGTATTCAATGTGAATACACTGTTATACCTCGAGTTTTTACTTCTATATGTAAACTGCATCAAATATACTTGTATTCAATGTGAATACACTGTTATACCATGAGTTTTTACTTCTATATGTAATCTGCATCAAATATACTTGTATTCAATGTGAATACACTGTTATACCATGAGTTTTTACTTCTATATGTAAATAGCATCAAATATACTTGTATTCAATAAGAATACACTGTTATACCATGAGTTTTTACTTCTATATGTAAACAGCATCAAATATACTTGTATTCAATATGAATACACTGTTATACCATGAGTTTTTACTTCTATATATAAACTGCATGGAATATACTTGTATTCAATGTGAATACACTGTTATACCATGAGTTTTTACTTCTATATGTAAACTGCATCAAATATACTTGTATTCAATGTGAATACACTGTTATACCATGAGTTTTTACTTCTATATGTATACTGCATCAAATATACTTGTATTCAATGTGAATACACTGTTTCCT